>NC_068411.1:25193607-25493607 GCF_023724105.1 Carassius gibelio
GTCCCATCAGCTCTTCACAATATTTAAGTAACCATAGAAACCAATCCAAGAAACGCTTTTTTAAGGCTAAATATTATTTTTGCCTTGCTCGTAGGCCAGTGATTGGATGACATCACACGATGTGTGTAAAACACTGGATGAGGACACTGCTTTGAGTTTATAGATGACTCATGTGAAAACAAACCCCAGGCCCAATTGACCCTGACTGAGACTGGCGGGCTTTAATACACTAATGGCACTTTTCCACTGCGTGGTACAACTTGGCTCTGCACTGCTCAGTATGGTACGGCATGGCACGGCTTGGCTCGGGACAGTTTGCCTTTCCATTGCAGTTTAGTATTGATTTAGAGTGGGCAGGATTATTCACGTTATAATTGCACCACCTCTACTGCCACGACTCCTAAAAAAAAAAAAAAAAAAATTGTTCATTTCACGTCACCCCATCAACCTCTTGCTGGATCCGCTCCTCTGCTGTCAGCAAGAGGAACATCTCTACAGACAGCAAAACTTTCTGGTTGTTAAAAAATGTGCGCTCGTTCAAAACAGTTGCATTCGATCCTCCGCAGGTTGTGGTTGATTCAAATCTGCCAGTTCTATTGTGTTTGTTACGCAAGTTCAATGACACATGTAGTGGTGACCCTCTCTGGCCAGTCCGTGATCAGAGTTTACATGTCACATTTTGGTAATGATGTGGTTCACTGGAACCTCAACCAAGGTGGTACTAAAAAAAGTACCGGGTACCGTACACAGTAGAAAACACCCCAAAAGTGAACTGTACCAAACTGGACCATGCCATTCCATGCAGTGGAAAAGCGCCATAACTGTTAAGCACAAGGCAATGGGACTTACCTGGTAATCTGAGGTTCTTAACTGACACAGCATAGTTTGTCAACTTGTTGTCTATATATATATAGACGTTGCTAGTTAAAAAATTGGCCCATTTTGGAACTGCTTTCGCTTACAATGGAAAATTCAATTTAGTTATTTTGCAAAGCATCAGACGCTCTATTTCCCAAGCATGCTTTGTTACACTTGTTTGTTTGTTTTTTTGGTATATGCATTTTCCAGCGTTGAGAAATATTTAAAAGCAATATCTCTGCATCGAGGAAACATTCTGAAGTTCTTGGCTGCACTTCACTAGTAATGAGAACTAATCACCATTCCCTAGTGTGCAATGCAATTAGGCTATTATTTTGCATAAAACGGGCCAACATCACAATATTACCTGTTTCACATTTGTTCTAAGTCCAGAGTTTCTGTGAGGTTTTTGAACAGCAATTACTTAAGCTGGATGTGTGGCTGATAAAATAAAATAATTTTTGACAGATGTATAGTAATGTTCCAAAGACATTTAAAGTTCACAACTGCACTTTTTTATTTTTTATTTTTTGGAGGTGTTTCTACAAGGACTGCTGGAAAGGCAAAAAAAAGATTTTACTATTAAATCAATCAATTAGATACAGAGTTCCTGTTTCTTCTTTTATTTTTTTATTAATGTTAATTAATATAATAAATCTTTGTTGTACTATGACATTTTCAGTTCACAACTACTACAAAAAGTGCTAGGGAGGTAAAACGATCAGTTCAGTTCAAGATCAACTTATTATAAATCATCAGATGCAAAGTACCCACGCATTTTTTTATTTTCTGCATATTTTCCAACAGTTATCATCAACAATTTCTTAAATTGTATGTTTTGTTGAGAAATGTAACAATGCTTGACATATGTTTCAGTGTTCATTTTTAAGTCAAATTGTTTATACAGCGTATTGATTAGATTCTTAGCATGTTAACTTTGAGAGTTTGTGAAGTTTGAGCAACAGAGAGTTTCCATTGCGCTCTACAATCCCTTGACACACTGGCCAGAACCTGTTCAGCTACGCCTCCGTGTTAGCATGACTGCCAAGCAAAACATAGAGGTGTATTTGGTTTCAGAAGAGCAGAAAAAGCACCAAGTTGAGAAATGTGGCATTGGCTTGGTCTTAGTTTTGCTTAGTCCGCAGAATAACATGCTTTGTTGAAGAGACATGGTCTTTACTCTGCCCAGTTTCAGACATGTTCAAGACCTTTGCTTACCAAGCTCTGGCCATTGTGCTACAGTTTGGAGCACTAATAGCTGCTTTAATGCCATTCCTCTCTTGTTTTAAAGAAGAAGTCTATTGGCTGTGTCAGGAGGTAGTTTCCTAATGGCATTGCATTACTTTAGCAAACCATTACTGACCTTAATCTACATATCACCCGTTGTGTTATTTATTAGCTGAATTGTGAGAAATTAGTTTGATGCTATCATACAAACATGAATAATGAAACATATAATGCTGCTTGTTCCATCCAAGGCCTTTAATCACTACTTCCTGACACTTAAATCCTGTAAAGAGCCCATTTTGTGGGGGAATCACTTCTGGCAGGAGATTGTTTACATGTGCTCTACCCCTCTTCATTCTGTCTGTCATCATTTATGGCTTTTGTCCACTCTCTGCAGCGATTCACTCTGCAAGACTTTGACCGGTCAGGTCGATGGCCAGTTTAAAGTAAGTGTGGACCCATCTCCACTAGCGATGCCAATGCAGCCACAGAGAGCAATGTGATGACGAACAGACGTTATCAGTGAATGCCATCTCTGCCTCTGTCAACAGGACCTAGCTTGGTCAGGGAGAGACTGAATGCTCTGTGGCTCCTTTTCAAAGCATGTGCCAGACATTCTCTTCTCTTTATGCTACATTTATTACTCCACTTAGATAATATCCTGTATAATTGTCCTTTTTATAAGGTAATGAGGTCATATGGCAGTGACTCAGAAACCACTATGCTTTGGAATAAGGAATGTGTTGAAAAGCACACTTCACCTCCTATGAAAACATTTTTGCAAATGTTCCTCCCTTTCACCCCACTCCCCAGCAAAGAGCTGGGGTGTGTGTATACAGCCATCAGTAGTCCTTTTGGTTTGTGGATTAAATAAATATTTAAGGATGGGCGGTGCTGCTGAATTGCTGAAGAATATTAAAAAAATTTGTTAGAAATATGGGTGGGATGCAACCAGGGAGATAAATTGTTTTGTGCCACTGACCTAGAGAAACTTCCAAAAATGTGTCTTATGACGTGCAGGAGATTCGCCTCTTTAACATCTGTAATGTCTTTCTCTGCAGTTGGTTTTGTCATACTGTTTGTTTAAACTGCTGACACTATATAAACTAGATTTATTTGTAATTCCTAGTGCATGTACACTACTGTTCAGAAGTTTGGTATCTAAGAGTTTAAAAATGTTTTTGGCAAAAGCGTCTAATGCTGAAGCGGCTTAGGCTGCATTCATTTTGATTAAAAAAAAGTGTTAAGGGGAAGTCATGGGCTAGTGGTTAGAGAGTTTGACCCCTGACCCTAGGGTTGTGGGTTCGAATCTCGGGCCGGCAACGCCACGACTTAGGTGCCCTTGAGCAAGGCACCAAACCCCCAACTGCTCCCTGGGCGCCGCAGCGTAAATGGCTGCCCACTGCTCTGGGTGTGTGTGTGCACTTTGGATGGGTTAAATGCAGAGAACGAATTCTGAGTATGGGTTACCACACTTGGCTGTATGTCACGTCACTCACTTTTATTAAAATTTTTGAAAAAATTAAATATTTTAAAATGTGAAGTATTCCTGTTATGCTAAGCTTCATTTTCAGCAGTCATTACTCCATTATTCAGTTTCACCAGATCCTTCAGAAATCATTCTAAAATGCTGAGTTGGTGCTCAAGAAACATTTATTATTATCATTACTATCATCATCATCATCATCATGCTGGAGTCCATTATTTTTTACTGTAGCAGAATCAATTTAATGCATCCTTGTTGGATAAATGTATGAATTTATTTATAAAAAAAAAAATTTGACAGACACTTTGAACTTTTGAATGGTGGTGTAGATTTCATTCGGAGAAGGTGAAGATAGGAGACCACACATTGCCAATGAGTGACAAAAGCCTCTCTGGAAATCTGTCCTCACAGTGCAGGTTCCAGACCATTAAGACCCAGACTTTCGCTGTGGTATGTGAATGCATCATTTTGTGCCTAGTTATGCAGGCCCTGCTTGAGAAAGGAGTTTTTCAGTTCTTTAGACATGCTGAGAAGGAACCAGTTGCCCTTAGAAGGACCACATGGCATTTTTGGAAGTTTGATTCAATTATATCATTCTTTATTGAGTTAAACAATTGGATTGTGAGATATCCTGAAGGTAAATTCCTGTGATGAAAACTTTGATGAAGAAACTCTATTAGTTATCCTTAGATAAGCCATGAAGCTGCATGTTAAATTTTTTGTAAGTCTTTCAAACAATTTCTCAAAATATTTTAAAATGATAACTGCATACTTCAGAATTTTATCTTTTATCTCAACTACAAGCCTCAAACCATAAGCACTTGTGAATTCTTTTTTCTACACAATGTTGGAAATAAAAAAGGAATAGACCAACTAGTCAATTTAGCTGTTTTATAAAAAATAATTACATTTAGTCATTTAGCAGATGCTTTTATCTTACAATAAATGGATGCAATCAAAATTGATTGAGTGAGCAGGTCATTCCACCAGGAGGTAACATTTAATTTAAAAGTCTGTGAAAGGGATTTTGTGCCTTTTAGAGATGGCACAAAAAGCAATGTTCACTTGCAGAACACAAGCTTCTAGAGGGCATACACGTCTGAAGTAACGAATTTAGGTAAAGGGGTGCAGAGCCAGTCGTGGTTTTGTAGGCAAACATTAATGCCTTGAATTTTATGTGAGCAGCTATTGATAACCAGTGCAAATTGATAAACAGAGGTGTGACGTGCATTCTTTTTGGCTCATTAAAAATGTATCTTGTTGCCACGTTCTGGATTAATTGTAAAGGTTTGGTAGAACTGGCTGGAAGACCTGCCAAGAAAGCATTGCAATAGTCCAGCCTGGACAAAACAAGAGCTTGAACAAGGAGTTGTGCAGCATGTTCCGAAAGAAAGGGCTTGATCTTCTTGATGTTGAATAAAGCAAATCTGCAGGACTGAGCATTTTTAGCAATGTGGTCTGAGAAAGTCAGCTGATCATCAATCAAAACTCCAATATTTCTGCCTGTTTTTTGAATTAGTTTTGTGTTTGGTTGATGTGCCTAACTAGATGGTTAAATTGTGATGAAACGATGGCTTTGATAGAACCACAAGCAGTTCTGTCTTGGCATGTTTGAGTTGAAGGTGATGGTCCTTCATCCAACAAGAAATGTCTGTTAGACAAGCTGAGATGTGAGTAGCTACCGTCGGATCATCAGGATGGAATAAGAGGTAGAATTGAGTGCATAGATCAGCATAGAAGTGATATGAAAAGTTTCTGAATGACAGAACCTAGTGATGCCATGTAGACAAAGAAGAGAAGTGGTCCAAGAACTGAGCCCTGAGGCACCCCAGTTGTTAGATGTTGTGACTTGGACACCTCACCTCTCCAAGATACCTTAAAGGACCTGCCTGAGAGGTGAGACTCAAACCACTGGAGTCCAGTGTGAGAAAGGCAGAGACTTGCAATGAAAGGGAAACCAGTCTGTAGTTCTCTAAAAGAGATAGGTAAAAGGGCACCTATGCCTCTCTTTTTTTTTCAAGATGTAATATTGGTCTTGTGTGATCATTTATTATAACATCTAAAAAATGTCATTTTGGTGGTATGCCTAATAAAGAGCTGTTTTGGAGTGTATGACTTTAAATGCAAATGAGTTGCATGTTCCTGCCCCATCTCCAGATGAGGGTGTTGTGTCTATGTGTCTCTGCATTGCAAATCTACAGCAATAAACAGCCTATAAAAAGCAACATAACTGAGAATGAGAGAGCCGGTGTTTAGCCATACATATGGGAAGCCAAATGGGAAGCCAACCAGAGCATCATGATTGCTTACGAGACATTGTTGACGTTACAGCTGCTCGAGCATGGTGAAAATGAAAGAAAGCTTACAACCGCTGAGGACGGAAACTATAGCAATGAAGGGCTATCAGTCAAGCCCCTTGTGGCCCAGCCTTATGCAATGTGACGTCACACTGCATGAGAATCAAAATGGTAGGCCTAGTGAGACTGACTTGGTTTAAAGGGGATTAAAAAAAAATTTTTATAGATATTTTTTAAAGATTTTTATCATTGTAGGGTTGCTGTGTTCAACAAACATTTATTTCCAAAACACTATGTAACCATGTCAAAGTGGATTTTACATAATATGTCCCCTTTTAGGGTGGGCTTTTCAAGTAAGGGGGTATAGGAGCCTGTCACAATTCTGAGGGGAAAACACCAGTGTGAAAGGACGTGTTGAAGTGAATGAGTGCAGGTACAACTGCAGGAGAAATGACTTGAAGAAGATGAGATGGAATAGGATCAAGCGGACAAGTAGTCGGATGAGTTTGGAGGCTTCTGACTCAGAGAGTGAAGAGAAGGATGTGAATGACTGTATGTTTGCTGGTAAGATGTGCTAGACTGATTGTGATGTGCACTGATGGTTTTAATGTTATTATTATTTAATTATTTATTATAATTTTTTTAATTGGCATATTGCTTTGGCAACTAATAAACCACCCTCAACAGATGTGCTGCATTTTTCATAAAAATGTTGCTATTGAAGAGCTTGCTTTTACTGGACAGAAGTGGACAATATGGGCTTCCCAGAGACTGCAGGGCTGGAGGGAGAAAAACATCAATTTATGAAGGAAGGCACATACCTGTTGCTATCATGTTTTTCTAGCATTGAAGACAAACCGCATTCTCTGCATTATGTGAATTTAATGTTAATGCGATTGCCACTAGTCACTACCTGAACTTTACAGTAGTAAATTTGGTTGTAGAATGTGGAAGTGTGACAAATGTATTTAGCTGCGGTGTGAACACTTTCAGCACCCTCCAGTTCTCCGACTGTTCAGTGGAAAGTTTTGCTTCAACATCAACACCTGTGATGTAGTAGTTTCTTGGAAAGAATCCCGAAACTAAAGTAATATCCAGAGGTCTTCTTAGTAAGCTGCTGTTTGTACACTCTATGCATCCTTCTCTGGAAGAGACCGGAAATTTCTAGAATATAGGGAAGCTCTAAGCAGATCAGATTCTTAGAGTATTATATTTAAAACCCTCAAATACATCCCCAAGAGAGCCAACCACAGTCTCGACAGGCAGCCTGAGCGCTCTCCACCACTGTTAAACACTCAACACATTTTATTTTGTTTACTATGCCTTTAACAATGCTGTCTACACTGTCTGCAATGTTACATTGAAGTGTATAGTCAATTAATTACTTTTTTATTTCTTATTTGTCTTTAAACAATCCTTTATTTATTTTAATTTAAGTTTTTGGTATATTTTAAAAGATATACCAAGTATTTAAACAAATAAAAATAAATGTTTAGTAATAATAAAGTATTGTTTAATTGCCTTTTTTTAACAGAAATTTGTGCTGTACAGATTGTTGAAAAATGCATACATTGGTGTATAGTAAACAAAAGTAATCACATTCCTTCATGTTGTATCTGAAGCTCTGCAGGACGTCCCAGCATCACCCCAAGCAGGTTAAGCGCCTGGGAACCACCGGGGAGAGTGTAATTAACTTTAGTTGGTGCCCTGCTTTGCTGAACCATGACCTCTCGCGGCCCACCCCCTGTGAGTGGCATGTTAGAGCAACATTAGCAGTAATGAGCTTTTATTTGGCAGGTCTGTCTGTGGCAGGTTGCCTCCCAAGGCTCACACTCTGATACCGAGGGAAAACGAAGGCTCGAGAAACGAGGCTAGTGGGAGGATGGAATGCACTTTTAGAAACAACGTGGGCGAAGCACAGGAGGTTCTGTGGTTATGTGTATGAGTGTGCATTTTCATGGGCTCCTAGGGGCCACCCTGGATGTTTTTTACCGGATGGTGGTATTCACATAATGTGTAAATCATCTCAGTGTGACTTAACCTGCAGATGCAGAGAGAGAAAGGACCTGGGAACAATGGTGGGCAGAGGGAATTGTGGAAGGGTCAGTATCTGAGAAAGGCTCTAAATATGACTGAAATAGAAACCCGTAGGCTGCATCCGAAATCATATACTTCACTGCTATATAGCAGGTGAAAAACAGGTTTTATGGATTTAACTTACATGTGCAGTTAAAAAAACTATATTTTATTTATACTGCATATAACGATAATATAGAAACCTACTGTAGTACTAAAATATGTATCTTTAATTATACAGTGGCAACCACAAGCTGATGTACTGTAAATACTAATATATGGATACAAACAGATACAAAATACCATCAGGGTAAAACACAAAATAAAAAGTAGTAAATATTAATTTACAACATATGACTTAACAAAAGCCTTTTTTACCACAGGATAAAGCATAAAAAGGTAATTGTGACTTTATCCTACAATTCTGAATTTATATCTCACAACTTTGACTTTTTTGGTCGCAATTATTTTACTCAGAATGATGAGTTCTGGCTTTTTTTCTCTCACAATTTTGACTTTTTTTCTCAGAATTATTTTAGATCTTGCTATATTTTGTTTTTCTCTGAATTCTGTGTTTACATCTTACAATAGTTTTTTTTTTTCACAATTATGACTTTTTCAGGCATCAGCAAGTCCACGTCTCTGTCAGAATTGGGAGATATAAACTCAGAAATGTGAGAAAAAGTAATCTTTGGTGTATTTATTATTATTATTACATCCCATGAAAAAAACTTCAGAAAAGCTTCCATGTGAAACCATAATGTACATAATAGATAAAGAAAAAACGAACAAGAAACATTGTTTCAAAGAAAGAAATAAAAATCAAATATGATGTGTTACTCAGGGAATTCTGGGAACATCAATTCCAAGCTAATTTATAAAGTGACTTGTTCTTTTAAAACTGCAGATTTAACAGTATTTTACATGAAATACAATGAACTCTTACAGTTTTTCATTATATATGGAAAGGAAGCAGTTTATAAGGCCTTTTTTTTACCATAGGATTTTACAGTTAAAATTATGAAAATTGTTTACAGTGTTTTTTGTTGTAGTTGTTTAGTTATTATTTGTATTTTTTTTTACATGATAAACAAACTGTAGTGAGGGGGCTGCGGTGTGGGAAGTGTGATTAGTTTGGTCGTCAGAGGAATAAAGCAAGCAAGTGCAGGAATCTTGACCCGCGGGTTCGGTCCACGCTGCCTGCCGGGTCGAGAGAAAGAGGCTCTCCACAGAGGCGGCCTGGAATCCCAGTCCTGCTGCCCTCCCTTTCATTCCTCTAGAGCTCCCGCTGTGGAGTTAGGGGGGCATCGGCAGCTCAGTCTCCCCCTCCTCTTCATCTACACCTTTCAGTGGTCCTGAAGATGGAGACCTCCTACTCCTCCACTCCCCTGTGTCCTCCTATTGTTAGGAAGGGAAGGAGGGTGAGTGTCCACCCTCTTGAACACACAAAGAGGGAAATGAAAGTTGTTGCCCGCATGTCTGAGTTCTAGGTGGACAGCTTTAGCGGGGTCTGCTTACTGAGATGGAGCACAGCATGCTTGTGGGAAATTGCCTTTTTTGTCTGTCTTAAAGCTTTTTTCCTGTGATATCTCGGCTTCTTGTTGTGTGAGCTCACAATGGCTCACATAAAGTCTGCTGAAGGTATCATAGCCTGTAAACACACAAAACGAAATCTGAATAATAACATGTTTTTTTTTTGTTTTGTTTTTTTATTGTGTAAACCATTCATTGGTGCACTGTGGTTTATTACTGGTGTTAAAATTGTGATTTATAAAATATTCCATCTTTGTTGGTCCAGGAACAACATTGCTCTACAATCAGATTTAAGGCTTGATAAGGAAAGATGGAATATTTTACTTAGTTTTACCTGATTATAGATGTCCTTAAATCTAATCTCAACACTTTTGAAGGGAAAAATTAAAGTGAGACCCCTGGGGTATGGTGACACCCATTTCATATGTCATATAATAATAACTGTTTATATAATAATATTTCAAAATGTAATTAATTCCTGTTTTGGCCAAGCTGAATTTTCAGCATCATTATTCCAGTCATAGGGTAGGAATCATTCTAAATTGCTGATTTGGTGCTAAAGAAACATTTCTTGTTTTTATGAAAAGAGTAAAACTGCTTAATACTTTCATGTCAAATCTTTTTTTTTTTTTTTTTTTGGTCAGGATTCTTTGATGAATAGGACATTTTATTATTATATTTATTGATTTGTAAATATTATTTGTTTTTTCATTATATATTAATTGTTTATTCATTTATTTTGTTTTTTAACATTAATTTAATGCGTCCTTGCTGAATAAAAGGTTTAATTTCTTTTAAAATCTTCCTGACGCCAAACTTTTGAACTTTTTGTTTTGTTTGTTATTGTTCAACTATTCAGCTATTGTGTTCCTGTGGCTCAGTGGTAGAGCATTGCATTAGCAGCACAGAAGGTCATGGGTTCAATTCCCAGAGAACACACATACACACAAATGTAATAGCCTGAATGCACTGTAAGTTCCCTTGGATAAAAGCGTCTGCTAAATGCATAAATGTGAATGTAAACTACTTCAAAATGCACGTATTATAGTAGAATATTTAGTTATTTAAATTTAGTCACATAAATAGTTGGGTAAAAATGATATCTAATATTACATATTCTGCATAAAAACAGCTAGAATAAATTTACTCCAGGGGCCTCCTAGCTCCATATAGAGGATAATTTTACACCAGAAGTGGGGCAAAATAGTCCCTTTTCTATTTATTCTATAATAATAATAATAATATATTGTATTTTGTATCTGTGTTTGTCAAACGTTTTCATTCTTGTATGTAAGAGTATGCTCCTGGCCTTGAGGTTTGTATTACGCTGTAGGCCGTGATTAGTGGCTTAAACAGCATTCTTATCAATTTATGATCCCTCTGATTTGACAGGTAGATTAGGAGTGGGGTTTGGCCTTGTATCATCTGCAAGATCGAGGAACATGTTCTGCTTTGTTCAGTCACATTATGCGTTCAGACAATTTTCATCATGTTGACAGACATGTCAAGACCAGCATGTTGTTGTACAAATGTTTCACTGGTCCATTATTATTATTGTTGTTGTTGTTGTTATTTATCTCAGATGAACACTTCTGGTTTCAGAACCTAATAATTTTGTTTTTTAAATATAGAACCATATGACAGAGTGATGTGTGAGTGTGGGTCTGCTGCATGTGTGTGAACATTTCTACATGCCCATAAAAAAGCACTTCCCCTCTAATTGAGGATGATATCGTCAGTGGTAAAACCAAACAGACCCGAGAGGGAGGTCTGGAGCCTGGGAGAAGATGTACTAATCCCTTCTTTCTTCCCCTGTGTGTGTGCATGTGTGTGTGTTTTCCTACTGTGGATGAGTACTCCAAATGGCTTTGACTGTGAGAAGGGCTGGGGTAAGGAGATCATTGTTTGTGGCACTTTTCAGTACTCCAGAGCTGCACCTCCAGAGAAGAACCCATAAAAAAAGCACTTCCCCTCTAATTGGGGACGATATCACTCCCTTAGTGGTAAAAACAAACAGACTGGGGAAGGGGGTCTGGAGCCTGTGAGATGATGCACTAATCCCTTTCCTTTTCTCTTCCACCTCACGACTGCAAGTGTGTTGCCGTTTGATGGATGAATGGGGCTAGTTGTCACACTTTTGAGTCTAGTCAGTGTTTTTCAGCGTGGGTATATTTTTGAAAGTCATTTTCTGCTTAGTCACATATCTTTAAGTAAAAAAAAAAATGCTATTGTAATCCTATGTTATTGGCCAAAAGAAAAGCATAAATAATTTTGCATGGCCACGTTTAACACTGTATGAGGTGAGTTGTCACCTTGGCTATTAAACAGCCTTTTTTGGGATTTTCAACAAAATGCAAAAGGCAGAATAATTATGAAGCACAGAATTTATGAAACCGAAACAACCAAGACAGGGTCAGATATTATTTTATGTATTATGTACATATATACATACATACATGTATATTTATACACATACCTGCATATAGTTAATGTGATCCTGGACCACAAAGCCAATATTATTTTGCTGGGATATATTTTTAGCAATAAATCACTCAATGGGTCAAAATTATTGATATTTCTCTTATGTTAAAAATCATTAAGATATTAAGTAGAGATCATGTTCCATGAGGATATTTTGTACATTTCCTACCGTAAATATATAAAAACGTAATTTTTGATTAGTAATATGCATTGCTAAGAACTTCATATGGACAACTTTAAAGGCATTTTTGTATTTAGATTTTTTTTGCACTCTCAGATTCCAGATGTTCAAATAGTTGTATCTCGGCCGAATATTGTCTTATCTTAACATACCAGACATCAATTGAAAGCATATTTATTCATTATACATCTCAATTTCAAAAACTGACACTTAAGAATGGTTTTATGGTCCAGGGTCATACACTGTATGTGATTTTGCTAATAATCACACGCATACATACACACGCGCACACACACACACAATATTTTAGAAATCTGAGTTAAATTTCACTAGCCACACACAGGCCTGATTACTGCCAGACTTGTTGAATCAAGAAATCACTTAAATAGGACCTGTCTGACAGTGAAGCATGCTTAAAGAGCAACGCATCATGCCGCTATCTAAAGAAGTTCAAGAACAGATGAGAAATAAAATAGTTGACATGTATCATTCTAGAAAGGGTTATAAAGCCATTTCTAAGACTTTGGGACTCCAGCGAACCACGGTCAGAGCCATTATCCACAAATGGAGAAAACTTGGAACAGTGGTGAACCTTCACAGGAGTGGCCGGCCTTCCAAAATTACTCCAAGAGCGCAACGACGACTCATCCAGGAAGTCATAAAATAACCCAGAACAACATCTAAAGAACTGCAGGCCTCACTTGCCTCAATTAAGGTCAGTGTTCATGATTCAACAATAAGAAAGAAACTGGGCAAAAACGGCATCAATGGGAGAGTTCCAAGGCAAAAGCCATCGCTGACCAAAAAGAACACAAAAGCTCATCTCACATTTGCCAATAAACATCTTGATTATCCCCAAGACTTTTGGGAAAATATTTTGTGGACTGATGCAACTAAATTGTAACTTTTTGGAAGGTATGTCTCCCGTTACATCTGGCGTAAAAACCAACACAGCATTCCATAAAAGAACATCATATCAACAGTCAAGCATTGATGGAACCCTGAATTCTTCACTCTTCACATATATATATATATATATAATCAAAAATACAGTAATGCTGTGAAATGTTATTACGGTATAAAGTATTTATTTTAATGTAATGTAATAATTTCCTGTGATGGTAAAGCTGATTTTTCAGCATCATGACTCCAGTTTTCAGTGTCACAAGATCCTTTAGAAATCACTCTAATATGCTGATTTGGTGCTCAAGAAACATGTATTATTTATTATTATTAATTTTGAAAGCATTTATGCTGTTTATTATCTTAGCAGAAACCGTGGAAGCAGCACCTAGTCTCTCTCTTTCCCACTGCTACAGCTCATGCGTAGCTTTAGCTTACCGTTCCTTTAGCTTTTCAGTCAGTACACAAAGGGACTAGTCTGAGGAATAATGACCTTCTTATTCTGAGTGCATAAAGACCAAATATGCTTTTAACAGGGTAATGTTTCAAATGCGTTTTGTCAATGTTAGTTCAGCTTCATTTCTCATTTGCTCACCGATGTCAACTCGTAAAACATCTCATCACCTCATCAGAACCGGTCAAGCCGCATAGAATATGCCATATTTCTTCTGCTGACGATGCTGATGATGGCCTTTTGGGAGTTTGCAGGTCATAAGTATAAGCGTCAAGCAGAGTTCAATAATTAAACCTATTGTAATATCTAGAACATCTGGACACGTCGCATGTGGAATCCTCATCGGCCGTCTTGTCTTACGCACTCATCTTTGTTTCCACGAAATGCATCAATGTTTGACACTGGTCTTTGGTTATTGAGATGATATTGCGGTTGTGTTCTTGATGATGTGTCATCTCGGGAATTTTTTTGATTGAAATAACAGCAAACACCTGGACTGAATTTACTCTACCTGAAAGCAGCCCATCAAAGTCTATTTAATGCTTCATAAATGTTACTTATTGCACAATGTTTATATCAATATGAGGTCCAGGGGCCTCCAGAGCTGAAACCCGAGGAGACGGTTACCACAGACTGAGTGGCCCATTAGCTTAATGGCTGTCTAAAGTTTCACTCAGGATGTATTGCTGTTATGGCTGAAAGCTTTGCGTTTCCCTTTTTTACGGATCCCTCGGATTCACAACGCCCATGCAGGAACAGGGAAAAAGAGAAGAACGAAACAAACAGGAAGGGAATGTGACACTTGTGCAGTATAACTGGTTCTGTGCTGGAGTGTGGGTCGACTGAGCTCTTTAATAGGCTTGCAGAGGCAATCTTTCCTCACGGTCTGATTTTAAGTGACCGTCCTGGTCAGTGTCCGCTACACTGAGAACTGCACTGACCTCGGGTCAGACCTTTAACCTCAGTCTGCAGCTGGTGAATGGAAAACAGGGTGAGATGTTCCCTGTTTAATCCAGGTTCCCTCTTGTTTTGAGGGTCTTGGAATGTTACAGTCAACAGCTGCATTAAGCTGAAGTATATATTAATGGTCCCTATTGACTTCCATAGTACATAAATACAAAGGAAGGACCATCAAATGATTGATTCTTTAAAAATCTTCTTTTATGTTCAACATAAAACTCGTACAGGTTTGGAACGACATGACCTGAGTAAATGAAGACCAAATTTTAAATTTTAGGTGAACTGTACTTTTTATTTAAAAAAAAGTTATTGTGAATGGCACCAGGAACCCTACTGGCGCCCCCTCAGACAGAACAGGTGCATGATATCCTGATTATAAGGAGTAAGGAAATTTTGACAGATTCACATTTAGTGTAATGTTGGCTTCATTTACATTCTGTTATTATTATACTGGCCTGTTGCAGTCACGACTGACTTGTTCTTCATTGCCGTGACTGAGTTACTCACACTATAATTGTCATTGATTTGATTTACAGGATACTGCTCTCTCAAAATCGTAACCCCCTTGAGTTCCTCTAAAACACAAATACAGTTGCAGCTGGGAAATGACACACTGCGTCAGTGGGGTTGCTGTTTCCAGTAAGAGAAATTCTTTATTTCGTTTTTATTAGAACTAACTCGGATGTTTACAGTATCTGTTGGAAAAATAAGTTACGTGTTCGTTTGCCTTTGCTGTCCATCTCACTAAATGTGAGCAGGGCCAGATTATTAGGAGACCAAACATCTGATGCTACTATTTACTCTTTGCTTGCTTTTGTTACTCATAATTTCTTCTTTTAGATATTATATAAAGTCAAGTCTTGCATGGTGTATTTAATTGGGTTTTTCTTCAACTCGAATTTTTTTATTTTATTTTATGTAAAGAGCATTTTTTAAATGCAATTACTAACACTTTTTATATAAGAAGGTCAAATTAAAACTGGCAGGTTTTTTTCAGTTATTTTTCTTTTTCTTAATGCCCTTCATTTATAGATTTTGTTTTGCCTTGTCATTCAGTATTAACATGAAAATCCATTATAAAATATTAATTTTGTTACATTTAACATTATGGTTATCTAAACAAAGTGAAACCGTCATAAAACATTTCACTACTTGTGTGAAAATGATTAGTTAAGTAAATACAATAATACATTTAATATATATATGTATATATTTTTTTTTTACTGTTATTTACACAATAAAAACTAGAGCTAAATACAATGAAAAAAAAAAGATAGATGTGATGGAAATGACACTGTAGTGAATAATTATATAATTGTCATGTGATAAAATTTTGGATATTGTTAGTGGACAAATTTAATATCCCAGCGAGACTAAAAGTTTATTTTAACAACATTTAGTTTGTTTATTTTCACCACAGGGACAAAGAGTGGCCATGTCTGAGGAAACAACTTCCCTCTCATTTGCACTTCATTTGCCAGAGAGCGAAGATGAGAAAAAATGTTCTCCTTTTTATTGCTCACCAAAAGCAGTCTTTGTACTTTTTAATTCATGAAATTTTTATACCCACAAACAATGTTGGCGTAGCGGAGGCAAAGTCGCCATGGCCAAGTAAGTCTTTTAATGCTCAGTAGCAATGACTTAAGTTTTTATTACGGCTCCCGCAGAGAAAAGCAGCATGCTCTCTCACCGTCACGCTCCTATACAGAGATGGTGCGACTGCTTCGTCTCGAGGCAGAATGAAGTGATGGCTCTTGGACAGCTGGATTTGGAGCTGTTATCTTTCCTTCTTACCGCTGTAAGGAAGCTATTCTCCATCACCCCGGTACTCTTGACCCTGCTTGACCCGGGCTGCCCGCAGACCTTTTCGACAGGCTATTTCCACTTGATACAAGAGGCTGAGCGAGCGTCAGGTTCGCTTGCCTTGAGACAGAAACTTCTCAAGCTAGCATCTAGCATCTCTTGCACTCACACTTCTATTAGCCCACCACTGTATGTTTATGTGTTTCGCAGACCATGGTGTGAGATTCAGTCAATCGCAGCAGCTCCTTCGGGGTCACTGCGCTTTTGACCTAGCTAGGAATTATTTCCCAATGTGCAGAATGATTTCTTAGCTTTTACAGGAGCTGTGGCCCCTCTCCTCGGTTTCCTTCTATTTATGCAAGTCATTTTTGTATAATGGATGAGTCTTTAGAGAGGAATACTGATCATACCATTTGGAGCATATTTGTATTTTAAATGTCATGGCTTCAGTATTTCATTATTAACTCTCATAATAAAGGTTGTGCCTGTTATGTTTATAGTTTTCCACAAAAGCGGTAGAAGACAGGCAAAGATGGATGTGAATCATAAGTGTGAATAATCATAAGATCAAATATTTGTATTTTGAATGTCATGGCTTCAGTATTCGATTATTAACTCTAATACTAATGGTCATGCCTGATATGTTTACAGTTGTTCACAAAGACAGCTGCAGACAGGCAAAGATGGATGTGACCTGGTGAAGTTCAGTGCTCTGTTTGACTATTTACAGTGAGTGTGATGATGTACCGACTGTGTGTTCTGGACTTGTTGAGTTGTTGGTGAGTGGAAGAAAGGGAGATGCCACATGTCAAGTCTTGATTTATGTGCTCGGGGTAAAAAATATCCTGAACTCTCTTTTCCACTTTGTCATCTGTGATTAACAAGCAGTTCACACGGACTCCTAAAGGAGCAGCCATTTTTCAGCCCTCCATTGTCCGTCACCCTGTCTCCTGCAAGCGACAGCCACTCACCCCGGCATTTTCTCAACACATCCAGGGCTCAGAGGTCATATTGGTGTGGTGAAGAGAGATTGAGAAGTCACATTATTGAAAAATACTTGTGCTAATGATGTTTTTTGGGATCATGGGGGGATTATGTCTGCTTAACATGGGAAGTCATTATTATTCAGTTCTTCTCACGTACCAGCTGCTTTCTGTTAGAGAGAGTCACTGACTGATTGAACACGTTGATGATTCTGTCTACAGATGCATGTGGTGTCTCACAATATGCTGGACTGTTTTAATCTGTAGTTTTGCATATATCAAATAAGTGTGTGTGTGTGTGTGTGTGTGTGTGTGTGTGTGTGTGTGTGTGTGTGTGTGTGTGTGTGTGTGTGTGTGTGTGTGTTTAGCGGATTTTCTATGGAAGCCTCTATCCACATGTTTGTGTGATTAAGCTTAAAATAAGAAATAGTTGTGTTATGAGATATTAAATCACAATTAAATAATAGATAGATAAATAAAACAAAAATAAATAATTCAATTTAATTTATAGTTGTGAGATACATAGACAAATTCTGAGAGAGAAAAAATGCACATTACCACAAATAAGGATTCAATTATGAGTCACAATACAGTATAAAGTCAGATTTTATTTTATTTTATTTTTGGTCGATGATTTGAATTCCATTGTATGAAGCTTTGTTAGAGTTTTTTTTTTTTTTTTTTTTTTTGCTTAAAAACAGAAATATTGTGGAGTAATATAAAATTTTAAAATAACAAAAGCTATTGTTATGTGATGACATGATCCTTCAGAAATAATTTTTATATGCTGATTTGGTGCTCAAGAAAAATTATTATCAACAATCTAAATTGCGTGTATACTGAACTGATTATGTAAATTGTTGATTTGAAAATAGTAAATATATCGATAAAAAAAATAATAAAAACATCTTTATTTTTTGTTTAATAGAAAGTTCATTTGATTAAACATTTCAATCTTTGTTTAATGTTATAAATGTCTTTACTGTAAATTGTGATCGATTTAATAAACTCTTGCTGAATACAATTATACATTTATTTAAAACAAACAAACCAAAAAACTTCCTGATTCCAAACAGTAGTGTGTTTAAAATATGCCAATAATGGCTAAATGTATTGTATTGAACTGTAATATTAACAAAACCGTTTTGGAGATTTCAGTCTTTTACCATTAGATTAAACAGCAGCTATACGTGTCTGCCTTTTAGCCACATGTTGCTAAGATGATCATCAAGTTCATTGACTAGCCTTAAAGATCCCGTTTTACGTGCTTTTTTGAAGCTTTGATTGTGTTTACAATGTGCAATATAACATGTGTTCATGTTTCGCGTGTAAAAAAAACAGTATTTTTCACACAATTCACCTATCTGTATACTGCTGTTTTCACTGTCACAAAAACGGGGTGATGACTTCCTTGTTCTATGAAGCCTCTCCTTCAGAAATACATAACGGGTTCTGATTGGGCCAGCTGTACCTGTGTTGTGATTCGTCAGCAGCTGACAGCAGGCTGCCCTCCTGGTAACGGGATTGGGCTAGAACGCACGTGCTGGAGATGTATTTATAGTCACAGGAGTGTTTTTACTGACGAGATGTGCATGAAAACCACGTTCGTTTTTTTGCACAGCCCTAACATCTAGTTAACAAAGCTAAACAGCGTTGCCCTTTGTGTAATAAGTTAATAAATCATACATAATAAAGTTGAGATTGAGAAAGTTGTCCTCAGCAAGCTGTCCTCAGCAAAATGAGCTTATTTAAAATTATAATTTTCGGGAACCGAGTTAAACATAAATTGTAACCATTAATCTCAAAGTACAGCGTTCCTGGGAAGCCCAAACAAAGGTGATTGGACTCAGAGATGAAATAAAAACAGCGTCTCGACGACATGGCGACAAACACAAACAGCTCTTCCTTCTTCTCCGTCGGAGCGCAACAAGGCCACGCCCCCTGTTTGTGAATTCATGTGGGCGGTGGTTTAATCAAAAAAACTGTTTTAGTGACGTCATTACTGCAGGAACTAGAGGGCTGTAGTCCAAACGGGTCGTTTTTTGTAGGCGAATTCTGTTAAATCAAATATCTCTCTTGGCATTGAACTTTGAGCTTTAGAATTTTACAGATATTATTTATACTCTAACAACAACATTACACACTAACTAAAGTTTAAAACCTGGAATCACAAAGAAGGGGACCTTTAAAGAGGTTGAAAGTAGGTTGATTTCATGAAGAGTGTAACGCTACATTTCTTTTGCATTTTCAAACATTTGTTGAAAATTTTCCAACATGTCAACTTCATTGGTGTGCTTTTGGCTTCTTTTTGTCTAAACAATGAAGAATAGGGGCTAGGCAGAATGTGGTGGATCAATATTTGCTGCTCTCTTCACCTTTAAGGTGTGAATCAGGAAATGTGCAGGATAAAAGGGGAAGCATCCTTATCTTTGCCTGATTAAGACCCCGGGCCCCTGACCTTACTCACCACTTACATAACGCAAAGACACTTCCCAACATCTGCAGCACAGAAGTCAGAGAGACAGATGGGGGAGAGGGGGGCACCCGATGCTTTCTCACGCTCTCTGTGAGTTTTAAGTGTGAAAGCATATTTACAGTAAAGGAACTGTGTAGAGCATGTGTCTGCCTTTATCACCGATAACTCTGTGGTCACTGCCTTTGATGGAGCCTCTGTGTGGGCCCTGGACAGGAGAGTACACATTAACTCACCTTGGAGAAGCCACCGATTGATTTAAGAATTTTGCAAGATCAAAATTTGATGCAGATTGTTGCTTTTATTAATATTTTGTGCTCTACTTAGGTGACATCGTCTGACACACTTCTCCATTTCTGCTCTGTAACTTAGACGAGATTGAAGCAGTCCTCCAGATACGTTGTTTTCACGCCAAACGGGAAAATTTATTACCCATTTTAGGGTCGGTAACAGTTTACTGAGGAGAACGGAGCCCAGCTTCCATTGTCCGCTGTCATCTGGTCAGGAAGGCTCCTGGGAGCTGATAAACGGAGAAATTCTGCAGCAAGGCAGGCCAGGGTGAAAGACTGACCATAGGCTTTTCTCCATTGCTCATCCTTTTATTTATTTATTTGCTCAGGGAATAAAGTGCAAAATTTATGACTTGTGCTGGCTTCAAAATCATAAGAGGAATTTGCAAGGCAGAAAAATGTTTCATTGTTCCAGTTGCCAATCACACTCTATACCCTAATGTGAAACCAGTGTTCTTCTCATCATCATTTTTTTTTCTGTATAGAGGATGATTGGGGACTCACTGACAACTTATTTTGTTTCCTCAAATAGAAACGTGGAGGAAAACTCAATCTGTAGAGCACATGTAATAAGGTATTTAACTATTAACACAAGCATTTTAAAAGTTTGATTTAACTTAAAATAAAGCAATAATTTGTATTTTTAAAGATTTCATGTGAATGTTGTAATCTGAAATTGTGTGTGTGAGAGAGAGAGAGAGAGAGAGAAGTAGAACTAACTGAATACAGTTTATTTTAAATATATATGTTTTAAAATGTGAAAGTCTTTGTCACTTTTGTTTAGTTTAATGTGGAAGCTTAATAAAATATATATATATATATATATATATATATATATATATATATATATATATATATATATATATATATATATATATATATATGATCAACATTATGCCAGAAATGCTGTCGATTGAGCTTGACTTGTACTAAATCCAGAATATTCCTTCCAAGCTTAATTCATTCAAGTCTGTGTCATGTATACATGCGTAGACAGATTTCTATAACTCGATTAGATCTGCACAAGTAAACATGCCGAATGCTTTAGAAGATCTTTGACCTGCTGATTAGAAGATAATTCAAAATATAAAACATCAGGAAGAAGAAAACCAGCTGGAGGTGACCTTATTTGACTGGGAGCTTCATGATGCATTGATTCTGAGGAGACTGCAGTTGGTCGCTGTCTTGCCCTCCAAGCGTTTGATGTGCATCTGTCTCTGTGTTATTTGACTTGTATATTGTGCTTTTGCTTTATTTATTTTCAGGTAATTATTTCCAAGTCTTGCAGCAGACTGATTTGACACTTGCATGTAAAGTGCCATGTAGCTTTTTGGCCCCTTCTAGTTTCCTGTTAACACGCATTGACAGCAGCGCAGCCGCCGCGGCACAAGATGGATGAGGGAGTCCGCGTGTGACATCTTAAACATGTTACTTGCGAATGTCTGTTTATTTGAATTCTTGAGGGCCATGATCACATTCAGAAGAATTCTCTCTGATTCCCTCTACAGAGGAGAAAGTACTGTGAAAATCCAAGAACGTCAAATGAAATGTAGTTTTATGTAGGACATTGGTTTAAGTCAGACATTCGGAAGTGAATAATTTTTAACATGAATGTTTAGAGCCAATTTGAATTTTATCATGATTCATCAATGTTACATTCTCAGAATCACTCAAAGGTGTATTAACAAACTTTCTCTAATACTTTACTGATGCCTTTGTTGAATTGATTTCATAAAATGTTGTTCTCCGCAGCAAATTGTCTTGCAGGTCAAGGGGGTTGAATAATTTTGATTGCAACTGTACATGAATATTTGATTTGAGAATTCCACTACAAGAATAATAATTAAGAAGTATAAGTGATTTTGGTCACGCTTTGTTAAGGTTCAATTCCCACTATTAACAAACTATTATCTATAACTTTTGCCTCAAACTCCTAATTTGTCGCTTTTTCAAATGAAAAATACATCACAGAGCAAAGAGGAAGCTGACAAAGCACCGACAGACAAGGCATAACAGGTTACATCTGGTAGTCAAATTTTGTCATTTTCTAAGGACTTCATACTATAAAAAGTTTTGAGGCTCTTTAATGTGCTGTGACAGATCGCTGTAGTGCCTCGGTTTCATGTGAACCGATCATCTCTTCCTCTTTTCTAGTTATAGCACAAAATAAAAATCATCTGCATAAAGACATCAGTACATACCATTTTAATGTTCAAGTTCTTCTATGTTGACCTATTCTCCTGTCTGGTTTGTTTGTCGGACAAAATGTTCATAATTGGTGCTATGATTGGTCAGATCGCCTGTCAATCAAACTCCCTGCGAAGGGTAAATAATATCAGTCTGACTGCTCAATCATTCCATGATACGACAAACACCAGTTGAAAATGTTATGTCAGGGAAATAATAGAACTGGTTAAAGTTTTAATTGAAAAGCTTTCCCTACTGTAATTTATGAAAGAAAATATGCACTTTTTCAGCAAATCCAATTTTTTTAAACAGCAGTTACATTTATTTATTCTGTTCCTTGTGTCCTGTGAGCAAACAAACAGTTGTCATTTGTTGACGCTTGTCAGGGCAGCAAGTTTGTCTTATGTAAATTTGTGAACTGAAGACTTTCCAGTAATATTGATAACTTAAAGGGATAGTTCACCCAAAACTAGCATTTATGTCATCATTTACCCTCATGTTGTTCCAAAACTGTATGACTTTTTGCATGACACATATTTTGAGAAATGTCTCAGTGTTTTGATTTATTAATCCACACAATGGAAGTCTATGTGCTTCACTGTAGTTTGGTTCCCACCGGTGTTTAAAATATTTTGTTTGGTGTTCTGCAGAAGAAATAAATTCATACAAGATTGGAATGACATGACTAAATAATGAAAGTATTTTCATTTTTTCGGTGAACTATCACTATATTTGTTGAGTGCTAATTTATGTACAGTCCATTGCAGTATTGACATATGGAGCATGCTTTAGAAATCTAATGATCTAATAATGAGATTGGTCAAAGGTTTCTAACGGTTTAAACTCTATTTGATTTATCACTCAGGAGATGTGGTAGGTAAGAGCCTTGAGGTGTTCAAGTGGTTGATCAGCTCTGTTAGTTTCACTGTTCTCGCTGTTAAACAAGACAGTCGCTTCTGTCGGTGTGAACCTAGGTCTCCCACAGTCACATCGCAGATCAAGACCCACTCCAGGCAAGGTCATGGCTTTGTATCTGCATTCAGTTCTGGCCAACCACGACTAAAGATTTAGTTCCTGTAAGTGGGACACAGAGCAGATTGAAAAAATAAAGCAAGTCCACTTCTAACACTCCAGGCATCTAGTACAGGAAGACTTAAGTAATCATGCCCAGTGTTTTGTACCCATTTCCACACACCTATGGACTGATTTCATCTGCTTGCAATTAACAGAGTTAATTTGTCATTTGTATTGCAGTTGTGTTCCTTTCTTCTTCCTAGTTTCCTGGGCAAACTGGCAGTGTGTGTGAAAAGGGTATTTTCTACTCATGCTAACTTTGACATCTAAACTCCCAGATCTCACTACTTTGGAAAAGAGTTCTGGCAGGTCCTGCACAGGCATCGTAGAGCACAAAGCATGTGCCAAACAGCCCAAGTTGGTGAGTAAAAATTCCTTGCAAAATGTCAACAAACCCCCACATAACAAGATCTCACCTCACTGACGTTATCACACCGGCTGATTTGCTTATACTTGTGAGGAGAAATGACAGTATGCTTGTGTAATTTTGCTGGCACAACAGAATGAGTATGTTTAAAAATTCCACTTTTTAATGTGTAAACGAAAAAGCCCCAAATAACGTCAGCGTTACATGTGTTAAAGCATATTTCAAATCCTTCCTCTTGGGATTGGGAAATGACACCACTGGGGCACGTTATAGGTTAATATGGGAAAGTGAGGTTGGTTATAAATGGTGAATATTATTCCCAAGAGCTTTAATGGCTCTTAAGACCTTTCCACATGACCCTGTTCGGAGAGAAAAACAAACCGTGAGCGTTTCCCAACTCCATTCCGACCCCACATCCAGCCGCCTACACAAACACCAGACATATGCTTTCTCCTAACACTTCCATGAATCTTTGAACCTGTGTATATTCAAATCACAGTTCTAAATCTCCATTATTTATAGAAAAAAATGCTTCAATTATGATTGATAATGCACTTTTTTACATTTTGGGAGATCGGTTTCACTCTCATTTCTCTTCCAGCTCATTTTCCGTGACTTATAAACCAAGCACACATTGCAAGACCTGTCAGGCTTTCATTTTTTAAGTCTGCGACAAAAAGCCCCAGATTGTAGCCAAGTTGCCTGTCACATATTTTCTTCTAATATGTGCACTTTTGAGATGTTGAAACTGGTCACAAAACACTATTGTCTCATCTTATTTTTCCACGGAAGAAAGAACATAATACAGGTTTGTAATGACATGAGGGTCATTAAAGAATGACTGAATTGTAACTTTTGGGTGAACTATTCCTTTACGTCCCAAATAGAGAATGAATTTCAAATCATAACTACAATTGAGAAGAAGGATGTCCTTTTAATTCAGGGCTTTATAGGTTTTGATGCCAAGGACCCAACAATTATGCGCTCATTTCTAAAATATAAAGGCTATGAAAATATAAAATATGAAAATTCATATAGAAATTCAAATATAACTGTTTCAAATGAATCTTTTTCATTGAATATATTTTTTTAACGTATGTTTTGTGTGTAAAATACTAAGCATGACGTTATGAAGAAAATAAAAAGAAATGTTCTAAGTTATATAACTGACATTAATATATTTTAATGTTATATTTCAGTTCAATTATTCAATCTTTAGAAATCAAAAATAAATGAATAATATCAAATTATGTTCTTTAAAATTGTTTCGTTAAACCTATCCTTGGCTTTTATATAGTTAATAATATAATAATAAAAATAGATTGCATTTGCATTGCATTTATTTTTTCAATAAAATAGTTTTTTTATTTTAATTGTATTGATAAATGGCATTTATTGGCTTGTATATTTTTTGAACATTTTATATCGCAAAGATAATAAAATTTTTACAAATCAGAATGAAGCTAAAATGATTTTTTGTTATTATTATTGTTGTGCTCATCATTCAGTCATGTATCTTTTCACATTTAATATCTTGAAAAAACATTTTCTTTTTTCTTCTTTTTTACCCTGGTTTAGTTGGTCTTATCTCAGAATGTCATTAAGCGTAACAAGCTTTGTTAAAGTATGTCTGGCCTATCCCAGCAAACATGCCCAGTTCGCTCATCACAGAACATGCTCTGGGTCGAATCTTGTAAATTACGTGTCACAATCGTTCGTGTAGATGTGGCTTCTGTCTGTTACTGATTTTCCTGTCTGTTTCTCTTTTGCCTTTCTTTGTTTACAGTGACACAAAAAGCGTCATCAGGGTGATTACATCTGACAGCGATCCAATACACACACACACCGGCCAGCCAATCACACGGACACAAAAACAAATCATCTCATTCATCTTCATGCCACGCAGCACACATTTTGATTACACAAAGAGGAAAAGAATACTGTTTTAGTTTTTCGCCGCTGACAGTTTTCATAAATAGTATCAAGTCTACCGTCAGTCCAAGCAAAGCATTGCAAACATGAGTTCGTTCGATCAATTTCAAACACACTGTTCAAACTGACTCTGTAACATTTGTTTCTATAAACACTGGTGCATTTAGGTTATAAATCTTAATCTGCACGTGGGCGGTTTTACCGCACAAGACACCCCTGTCTAAATACCTTTTGTCTCAGCTTCTGAAATATAGTTTAGGAAGTTAAAGTAACTAGTCCCCTCTCCCTTAGGACATGACTGTGAATGGTGCTGCTTAGGGCTGGTCAATATAGGCAAAAATGTTATCACAATATTTGTTTCCATATCATACAATATCAATATTTATCACAATATTGATTTACCATTAATGGGGACAGCCTCAATTTCCAATTTTTTTTACAATTATTATTTATTGTTTTTAACAGTAAATAAAGAATAACACTGAAAATGAAAGGAAAAAATGCAATAATGGGATAGATGGGATAGACAACTGATAAAACAGGAGAACTGTAATATATGGGGAGAGCAGACATATATATACATGCATACATACATACATACATACATACATACATATATATATATATATATATATATATATATATATATATATATATATATATATATATATATATATACACACATATATATATATATATATATATACACACATATATATATATATATATATATATATATATATATATATATATATATATATACATATATATATATATATATATATACATATACATATATATATATATATATATATATATATATATATATATATATATATATATATATATATATATATATATATATATATATATATATATATATATGTTGCAGCCTTATGTTAACCTGCCTTCTTTTAAAAACAAAATCCCCCACATCAATCTACACTTCATACACAAAAATAACAAAGGAAAAACAGAACTGTCACAACTTTGTAAATTCATAAAAATAATAATAATAATAATATTTAAAAACTTAAATAAGTACATTGCATAAGTATTGTATATATATAAGTATAAACTCAGTACTTAGCTGAAGCATGTTTACAGCCTCAAGTGTTTTGGGGTATAATGCAACAAGCTTTGCACATCAGCATTTGGCAATTATCTGTTATTCTTCTCCTCACCTCTCAAGCGCTGTCAGGTTGGATGGGGGCAGACACATGTTCTCAGGTTTCTCCAGAAAATATTTGATTGGGTTTAAGCCCAGGCTGTGGCTGGGCCACTCAAGGACATTCACAGAGTTGTCTATAAGCCACTCTTGCTGTTTTTAGGTTCATTCTCCTTAGATTAATTGTGTTACTTTTTGGATGGTACTGTGCAGGTGATGAGCAGAGCTGGTTTCCTTCAAACAGTATTCTTGGAAATGAGGTTAATCATTGTTGTCTTCACTGAGGAGAGGACTGAGACTGGCCACACCAGCATAAAGCCCAGATTGGTGGAGTGTTGCAGTGATGTTTGTCCTTCTGTAGGTTCCTCTTATCTCCACATTATGATGATGGAGCTCCATCAGCTTGTTGTTCACCATTTAAACCCAAGCTCTTCTCCATCAGTTGCTCATTTTGGCCTGGAGGTCAGCTCGATGAAGATTTCTAGTTGTTCAAAACTTCTTCCATTGTGTATAATGGAGGTTATGTGATTCTGTCAATCTTCAATGCAGCAGATTTTTTTCTAAACCTTTTGGTTTGATTAAATCCTGTCTCAGAACTATACAGGCAGGTTTCTTTAAAATATATAATTTTTTTCTCTCCCCCTCAGGGCTTGGTCTTTCCTCTACTATGTATTTTCAGCCGCTAAACCTTTTATTAAGACGTGTGCCCATATCATATCATACCAGTCATTTAATTGAAATTATTAGCTTCACTAAAAGTAGTAACATTTACAAGCAAAATGAATGCTCCTGAGCTAAATTTCAAGTATGCAATAAAATTGTTAACGTTTTTTATCTTTAATAAATTGGCAAATATGTTAAAAACCTGTTATTTGCTTTGTCCTTATGGTGTATGGAATGTGGATTGATGTGGGTTTTGACACTGTGGGCAGGTGCTAATTCCTGCTGAAAAAAGGAAATCAGCATCTCAATAAAGCTTGTCAGCAGATGAAAGCATAAAGTGCTCCCAAATCTCCTGGTAGATGGCTTGATAAAACACAATGGACCAACACCAGCAGACGCCATGGCACCCCAAATCATCTCTGACTTCAAAAACTTCACACTGGACTTCAAGCAGCTTGGATTCTGTGCCTCTCCAGTCTTCCTCCAGACTCCAGACCTTGATTTCCAAATGAAACGTACTTTTATCTGAAAAGAGGACTTTGGACCACAGTTCCAAAGAGATACCTAGAATTTATACTGTAAGGATGGTAATTTGATAGTAAATCATTTGTAAATATTCTAATATTTTGAAATACTGGATTTTTGAATTGCATGAGCTCTAATAACCCACCCCCCCCACCCCACCCCAAATAAATAAAAAAAATCAAACTTCTGATATGTTTTACTTCAAATGTAATGAATCTAGAATGTATGAAAGTGTAACTTTTTTAAATAAGTAACTTTTTCACAATATAATTTTTTTTAGATGCACCTATAGCTTTCTACGTTTATTAGACCTTATTAGAGAATTAATGTAAACATAATTTCTCATTCACAATTAACCTAAAAGTTTAAGCTACTTTTTAATTTAGGGCCCATTAAATTTATTTTATTTTCCCACAAATTCCATTTTCCATTTAATAATAATTTAAAAAATCATAATACATTAGAATTTAATTTTAACAAATTTATAATCAAAAATGATGCCTAATGAAATTAATAGGTACAACTTACTTCTTAATAATTCAATCAAATTTTTACAATGTAATTAAATGAAAGCATAATTAATTTACAACAAAACATTGCATACTTCTTTCTTTTTTCTTTCTTTCTTTAAAATAAGATTATAACTTTAAGTGGATATTATAAAATGGATACTATTTAAAAAACTATAAAAGGTATCCAAATATCTTAAGTTATATTCCTAAAATAATAATAATATTACTTTGATAAGGAGCATTTTTGTATACAAGTATAATATAAGTCTGTCATGATTTCTTCACATTAAACCACAATTTTATGTCGGTGTTTTGCTCTAAAGATCCTTAAGTTTCAGAGTGTATATGACAGCATTTTTTTTTTCAAATGAAATGTTTAAAAACTTGACTCAGAACAGTGTTCATGTCTTATATGTCATATATTACAGCAGACACTGCGAGTGTTACCTGTGTTTGTGTAGTATGCGAAACTATGCACAGAGACACACAGAACATTCAGACTTATTAGTGACATGCACTGACTGGCTGTTGTTGCATTTACTTCTGCTGTTAGATCAATCCACATTGAGTAATAATGTCCAGAACTTATCTTTATCAAAATAAGTTTTATCGCCATCTTGAAATGGTACAGTATATTTATCACCCAGCCGTAGTGCTGCGAATGCAAAAATCTGTCCTTATTAAGCTTTATTTCTCTTGGGCTTTGACCAGTAGCCATATAGTATATAATCAGTCTTGTATGACCAATAGTATTACAAGTGTGATCACTGGGCCGTACAGGCGTGGGAAGACATAGTAGTTGGTCTATCACACATTCCTTCCCCCACCTACCTGTATTAGATGACCTCTTAAACAACTCCAATTACCCGACCACTGACAGACGGACAGATGAGACACTACTCTGGGGGTCTGCAGACGTCTGAAAAAAAAAGAAACGTGTGAGGGACGAGAAGAAATGAGGGATGATTGAAAGAGCAGAGCGCAGACAGCGGAGGGAAGCACTGATTGACAGTAGATAAATCTCTCAGCATTGGGATCTCTGCTAGACCATTAGCAAAGTCATCATCACGTGTTGTTCCTCACCCTGTCTGCATCCCCCAAATGTGTCCTGTGCTGGTGTCTGGAGCTTCCCCATGTGCTATTAATTGTCAGCTTGTCCAGCATAGTTACCAAATGCACAGCTGATTTCGAAGCCAGGCACCACGATATTTGCCTACAGATTTTTATTCTTGGTGGAACTAGCTTGGAGGAGCAGTTGTTAATATTATTTAATTAATTATATGACATCATATTCTTATTAATAGATTTGGCTTTCATTGATTTCTGTGAGGACGAAGCATAAGCTACACCTGATATTCTAAATTTAAGTTTCTGGAGGATGCATTAATTTTCTAGTATATCGATCTGCCTGTACACTTTGTAAAATATTGATTATTTGTTTTTTATATATTTGCGCTGCATTGGCCTTCCAGCAAATATTCAGCTTTAAATTCATAATGTGTTAAGTTAAAGTTTCTCTGTGTCAGTGTTTGTTTTTTTGTTTGTTTTTTTAAACGGTGCCAAAATATATATTTTCTCTGAGTTGGAAATGAGTTCTCAGACTATATTTACAGTCATGTGATAAAAACACTGTGTACAATGAAATACACTTGGTGTAGAAATGCAATGTACTTTGAGAAAATTTTAATGTAAAAAAATATTTTCACTCAGACATTGCTAGTAAATTTTAAAGTTAATTAAGATATGGCAAGTAACAAATTGAATTAAACATGGAATTTTGAAGTAGAATATAATCCAATAATCTTTCATCTATTTACTTTGAAAAATATTTTTTTACAGTGTAACAGAAGAAATGTACATGTAAGACTGTGTAGTCTGAATCACAAATAAATAAGACGGTTCTTTTTAGTGATGATATGAACATTATGGATGACAAGTCAACCCAATTCTTCAAACAAATTATTATTTTTAAAAAGGTTATTTTAATGAATAGTTATTAGTTTTTGAATCCCTGTCCTGTATAAGTTACAGCATTAGGAAAGATAAATTATTTGATATGTACACTATCATTCAAACAGTTTGGGATCCATAAGATATTTTAATCTTATATCTAATCTTTAATCTAACCAACACTGCATTTATTTTATCAGAACACACAGTAAAAATAGCTATATCCTGATATAAAATGACAATTTAAAATAACTTATATTTTTGTATTTGAATATATTTCAAAATGTAATGTATGTGATGGCAAAGCTAAATGTTAAGCATCACTACTTCAGTCTTCAATGTCACGTGATCCTTCAGAAATTATTCTAATGTGCTGATTTGCTGGTCAAGAGACATTTCTAATGATTATGCATGAAGAAGAGGAACGGCTTTTACTTTAAATAAAAATTACATTTTACATTGTAAAAATCTCAAAAAAGAGCAGTAGCATAAGCAATGTTGACATTATAACTGAAATAAACCCAAATCAGAATTAAATCAAATGAGAAACCAATTGAATCAAGAGTTAGAAATCTGTATCAATTCCTATAGTCCTAGTGCACAAAGTTGTCCATATTTACTTAGAACTTAAGCATTCAGACTGTACACAGAACCATGGAACACATTCTCGGTTTTAAGAGTCATGTTCAATTGAGCACCAGCCACTGTTGAGGGAGCAGGAAGTCAAGCTTTGTCTGAAGAGTTATTAATATCTGAAAATATGACTTCTTTTTTTCATATTTCCAGAAAAATGGCTGGATTTATTTCTGTCTAAGTGGACTGTGGAAGTCTAAGTCCATTGTCCAGCATCTATACATACCTGCCCCTCTCTCAGATCTCATATAGAGTGCCAAAGCCATTCAGCACAATGGGTCCGGACCCACACTCTCAGTCACAAAACCCGCTTGTAACTGGAGAAAATTGCTGAGTGCAAAATCATATCCCCTTGATCAATGGCACATGGTGGTTTTGGTATCAATTTTCTGAGATGTAGAGGAAGCATTTATCCAGGTCATTTGTTGCTGCCAGTGTAGTTACACGCCCAAAGACAACTCACTTAAATCAACAGTCATCCACACTGGCAAGTCCATCAATTGCTTTCATCTGGTGTAACTTGAAGGTCTGTATCAGTATTGACTGTGATTCCATTTTTGTCTGAAATATTAAAATTAATAACTCTCTTTTTAGCATGACTGATGCTCAAATTGTCGACCACCCCTGCTGGATGGTGCTGCCTCTTAGCCTGAATTGAAATTGATGTGAAAAACTTTGTGAGGTAATGTGTAGATGAATGGACATACTCACACTACTTCTATGTAACAACATATACTAACTGAGACTTGTCATGGCACTTGTATACTGTTGTTGTTCTCTCATTGGTCTGATTGCTTCTATTGTCCTCATTTGATTCATGAATCAGTCTCAGATTTGAGAACTTGTTAGTCTTGATTAACATGTACCCTAAAAAAAGCAGTATTTTCAAAGTACTCTGTGAGCCAGACTTGGTTGCTTGCAATATAAAAGTTTGATTTGGCCTATTTGATTAAATTTGAAAGGCTGATCATATCTATAAACATTTTGAAAACACTGCTCCTCCATGAAACGTTCATTTATCAAGTGGAGCAAACTTGTAACAGCGCTAACAATGAAAGCTTACATTCAGCTAACAGGGTGAGATGGAACACACCTGAACGTATCTTGAGATTTAATTTATTCCATAAGCTTACGTTTTACTATTATTTTAAAAAAAAATTGGCCCCTGGTTACATGACCCTTTTTCCTGTTTATTTTGTCCAAAGAGTGAAAGAGCGAAAGAGGTCTTTGTCAGACAGCTCTTTGAGAAGTTCAACAATCAAAGAGCCTTCTCAATGGAACCAGATGACACTTCTTCTGGCCCGCATCACAGCTTTGGAAAAAGAGACGGGGTTGAATGACCTCTTAGATGCCAGTGCAATTTAGTTTAAAACCAACTTCTGAAATTGTTTGCATATTCATATGATTCGTGGTTTGTATTTGCAGAATAGGAACTATATGACAGCAGCTGAGTGAGACTGTTGAGTGTATGTGGTCACTTTGGTAGTTTGAAGTTTATCATACATCTCAGTTTGGTAAATCTTTGGAGTTCCAACTAAATGATGTGTTTGCATAGACAGTGAACAGGCTTAAATGATATTAAACACAGGTTTAGGTGGGCTGCTAAACTGCAGGCGTGTTGACTAACATTGTAATTCTAGTGCTGATGTTAAGTCGAAACATTTTCCAATTCGATACTTCCAATTCAGACCTCAAGTAGAAAGTAATTATATTATATTTTTGGCCAGGTTGCATCATTTTATATATATATATATATATATATATATATATATATATATATATATATATATATATATATATATATATATATATATATATATATATATATATATATATATATATATATATATAAAATAATGCAACCTGGCAAAAGATATAATATATATATAAAATGATGCAACCTGGCAAAAGATATAATATAATTATTCCACTGACTTCACTCATTCACTCATTGTCCTGAATTTCAATTAGGATGACATTGTAAACCTTGAAAATGTAAATGCATACTTAATACAAAAAAAAAAAACACCCTAATTTGCATAACCAAGTTAAAAACATACATGCTGTAGCACAAGTCCTCAAACTGATAGTTTTTTGTTTTGTTTTTTTCCCTTTAATGATTCGTCTGAATTAACCAGTTAACAGAATGAATCTGACTTTTCAGTGGTACACATCAGAGGAGGACTGTTTAGGATGAACCGGTTCACTAAAATGAATGTAATTTTTTATAATGTTAGATTTAATATGAAAGGCAAGTCTGTTTAAGATGAACCGATTCACTACTGACTTTTCAGTCTTCTATATGTGAGAGAGGACAGTTTATACTAAGCTGATTCACTAGAATAAAATAAGATCTTGTAATGCTACGAATAAGGGGAGGTCTGTCTCAAACTGATTCACTAGAAAGAATCTGACTTTCTGATGCTCCATATGAGAAGGTTGGTCTGTCTAAGATGAACCGATTCACTAGAATGAATCAAACTTTTGAATTTTCAATGCTACAAATGAAAGGGAGGTATATTTAAGATGAACTGAACTGATTCACTAGAATGAATCAAACTTTCTGATGCTACAAATGAGAGGGACTGTCTGTTTAACATTAACTGATTCACTAGAAATGGATCAGACTTTCTTGCTTTCAGTCTTTACTCTGTGAGACATTTGATTCCCTCAGCTCAGACCATCAGCTGTGCCACACCATTAATTGTTAGATAGCTGTTTACTAGAAAAGCTAGATTATTATGAAAATAGGCCTCATACTGCACTTTGGTTGCACACTAATCTGATTCATTGGCGACCATTAAAAGAGATGTGGAGAGCTCAGAGCGGTTGGAATATTACACCCATGCCCGCAGTTTACCCAGCTGCTTTGCATGTTTAAAACAAACTCAACATCTGCTTTTACTTCATGTTTTACTCTTGGAAAGGCGGGTGAAGGGTTGAGTGAATGGGCTGACTGAAAACAACACTGCTGCCGGTTTCTTCTGGGTCATACGAGCAGGATATTAGACAGGGATTTTGGATCTTCTAGAGTTAGCTTAATTTGTGACTGGAAAAATCTGTCTGTGTGATGCCTGCCGTCGCACAGCAGGAATTTATTTAGGTTTAAGATCCTGGACATGGTCGACAGAAATAAAGTGTTGTTTTTCCCCTCTCTTTTCCTTTCTAAGTCATTTCTAGTGACAGTCACCTGCTGTGATGTGGTTCTCCCTCCATAGTCTGACCTTTATCCGGAGTAATCGCTTTAAGCCTTGAGTAATTGCTCCTGTGCTCACCAGCGGGCCAGGAAAAGATGAATGATCTGTTATTCCATAACCCAGCTCGGCTCTCCTCCTAACTAATTACTCACTTACCCACAGAAAACAAACAAACACTGCACTGAACTCCGCTCGACTCTATTGACGGTTCTGCCTCCTCCTTTTTCCCAAAGAGAAGCGCCTCAGAATGTATCCCAATAAACTTTCCACCTCTCCTTGGTTCAGTAGGGTCCGTCCGGCTTTGTGACCCAGCTGTTGGGGGCTGCTCCATGCATTAATTACAAGAACTGACATTTACGGTAGTCCTAAATATAACCGTAATAACGCACTGGTGATGGTGATGAGGATGTGTTGAAGCCCTGCTTGGCGGGTAGTAAAGAAACGCCCCACTGTTTCCTCTAGCTGTGGCTCCGGCAGCGCAGTGACCCTGAGCCACAGGTGTGGATGATGGGTGTTTGTTTGAAAGCACTTAGTGCTCAGTTTCCCCTCAACTCCACGTCTCACTACACCTCCTTGGAATGTCTGGAATTTTGCACTCTCACAGCATCATATTTTTTTTATGTTGTTATTTTTTCATAGAGAAAGGAGGGGGGGGGGGCATATTTTATTGCCATCCCAGCAAAACTAAACAAAAAACTTGAAGTACACATAGGTTAGAGAGTGTCCATAACAACATGCCTTCTGTTGTGCAATTAGAGTGAGATCCCAAATCCAGGCACGTCTGTCATGGCCGCTGCTAGCAGCGCGCGCAAAGGAACGCAAGTTGCATGCAGTTTGCGCTTACCTGCTCCTGATGTAGATTACCATCATAATCTGGCACTGGCATACTGATGTGATGTGCTCTATGCCTGTACTTGAGGTTTTGACTAAGTTGGGCTCATGGGCCGTACTCTTCGGAAAAATAATGAGTATCGCATGCAAGATTGTTGCAGTTTTTCTTACGTGTGTGTGTGTGTGTGTATATGTATATATATACACATATATATATATATATATATATATATGTGTGTGTATATATATAATGACTTACTGTAAATCAGATTATATAACTAATTCATTTAATCATACTATAATAATAGAATCATAATTGAAACAATAATAGTATATTATATTAAATATTTTTTTATTTAATTTATAATTATATGTAATTAATCTTAAATTGTGAAACTCATGTATTAAATTAAATGCACACAGACTAAAGTAGTTTAAGTCTTTTGTTCTTTTAATTATGATGATTTTGTCGCACATTTAACAAAAACCCACCAACTTTTTTTTTTTCAATCTCAACAAACTAGAATGCTTCGTAAGACCAATAATAATAAATAAATAAAAATGTACTCAATACTCGGTAGGGGGTCATTTTGCTTGAATTACTGCCTCAATTCAACTTGGCATGGAGGTGATCAGTTTGTGGCACTGCTGAGGTGGTATGAAAGCCCAGGTTTCAGATTCTCTATTGGGTTCAGGTCTGGTGAGTTTGCTGGCCAGTCAAGTACACCAACACCATGGTCATTTAACCAACTTTTGGTGCTTTTGGCAGTGTGGGCAGGTGCCAAATCCTGCTGGAAAATGAAATCAGCATCTTCAAAAATGCACCTTCAGATGACATTGCACCCCAGATAATCACAGACTGTAGAAACTTAACACTGGACTTCAAGCAACTTTTGAAATGAAATACAAAACTGGCTCTCATCTGAAAAGAAGACTTTGGACCACTGGGCAACAGTCCAGTTCTTCTTCTCCTTAGCCCAGGTAGGACGCCTCTGACATTGTCTGTGGTTCAGGAGTGGCTTAACAAGAGGAAGCCATTTGTTGATGCCTTGACCCCATCCTCATTCCATTCCTTGTGAAGTTCACTCAAATTCTTGAATTGATGCTTGACAATCCTCATAAGGCTGCGGTTCTCTCGGTTGGCTTATCTTTTTCTTCCACACTTTTTCCTTCCACTCAACTCTCTGTTAACATGCTTCGATACAGCACTCTGTGAACAGCTAGCTTCTTTGGTAAGGAATGTTTGTGGCTTACCCTCCTTGTGAAAGGTGTCATTGATTTGTCTTTTGGACAACTGTTAGATCAGCAGTCTTCCCTATGATTGTGTAGCCTAGTGAACCAAACGGAGATACCATTTTGAAGGCTCAGAAAACCTTTGTTTTGAGTTGATTAGCTGATTGGCATGTCACCATATTCTAATTTGTTGAGAGAGTGAATTGGTGGGTCTTTGTTAAATGTGAGCCAAAATAATCTCAATTAAAAGAACCAAAGATTTAAACTACTACAGTCTGTGTGCATTGAATTTATTTAATATACAAGTTTCACAATTTGAGTTCAATTACTGAAATACATTAAATTTTCCACAACATTCTAATTTATTGAGATGCACCTGTATATGCACACACTTTATTAAATCAATGCATTAAATCAGTTTAATTATAATTATAAACTGATTTAACCTTTTTGAAAATAATAATACTAATTTATTATTTTATTAATATAATAATAATTCATAATAACAACAAATATAGGTATATGAAATTAAATACTAACCATAGATAGATAGATAGATAGATAGATAGATAGATAGATAGACAGATAGATGGTGTATGATAAATACAGAGAATACAAGAGAGTACACTTGTTTAGCTCATATATTGGACTCTCTGTAATGTCCTGTAAGGCTTTCATCACGCAGCCTAATAAGAATGCAGCAGCAGTCTAAACCACCATGGTAATAGCCTCTGAGGTCAGACAGCACATGTCAATACATGCGTCCAGGTCGAAATATCTTTGATGTGTTCTAATGGTGTGCTTAAATCCCAGAGACAAGCAGAGTTAGGAAAACCAAATGATACCATACAAATCAAATAGATTAAAGGATATAAACAAAGCTGAGGAGAGGGAGACTTGCGTGCAAATCTGAGATCTGTTTATAATTTCAGTGCCGATGAATGAAATAAAAGTTTCAGTATTTTCATTTTAGTGCTAAATCAAAGAACTATCCATCATGTTGTGTGTCGATCACATGTGCGTGAGCTGAGGTTTTGTGGAGCTCTCTGTCATTAAAGTTTAAGGTAATCTGTTTTAGTGTTGCATGCAAGTAGACCTCCATCTAGAGTGCATGGCTTGAGGACCTGATGATACTTCCTGACCAAATGTTTAATTTCTCCCCGCTCAACCACATGCACATTCAAAAGGCTTTAGATGTATTTTTATGAAACTTCGTAAACAAGTTTATCACTAGCATGAACCCTTAAAGGAAATTTCCACCCTTAGACACTTTAAGACTGTTAAACAAGACATCCACTTGCCCAGCACAAGGCCTTTGTTTTGAAGTTTTGAGCTGCAGTAATTTATTCAACTGTTTTTGATCTTTTGAAGTAGAGGCAAATCAGTGGTTTGTTAATGAGCATCCACCTATGTCCTCTGGGGGGAAAATTCAGGTGAAGTAAATTAAATATAAAATACTAAATTATAATCTGGAAATATTTTTTCAATTAAATTATTTCATTCTTTACATTGATTGGTGAGACATTAATAAGGATTCATTTGTTAGAATTAGTTACATTAGTTAATTAAATTTAATTCAAACTTCAACAGTATCTGATAATATTATTTAATGGACCTGAGCTAACATTTTATTTTTATTAGTGCTTTCAAATGACGAATCACATTCAACACAAAAATGTTTGTGTAGAGTATGTGTGTGTACTGTGTTATAAAAATGTATGTTTATCTATTAAATATATTTATAAATAATATAAATGATAAGAATATACATATATGCTTGTAAATACATGTACATATTTTAAAAATATATACTTGCACGTGTATATGTATGTGTGTCTGTGTGTATATATATATATATATATATATATATATATATATACATACAGTATGCACACATATATTATATAAACAAAAACTTTACATTTATTTTAAATTCACGATTAATAGTTTGACAGCACTAAAACTGACAAAAAAAAAATATTAAGAAGTCAAGAAATGTATCACATGAACTAATATTAACAAATTAATTAACTACAGAAAGAGAAAAATAAAGGTTCCCAAAAGGGTGTATTTTCAGTGATTCCCGGAAGAACCATTTTAGGTTCCCCAAAGAAACTTGCAGTGAAGAGTTCGTAATAGAACCCTTTTGAAAAACATAAAAAAAATCTAAAGAACCATTTATAAATCTTTATAGAACCACTGATAACCAATAAAGAATGTTTATTTTTAAGAGTGTATCTATGCATACTTATTCATATTTATTATTTATCTTTATTATTCATGTTAGGTATTATTCTTGTTAAGGTCATGACCCACCAGTTGAGGTCCTCTAATCTACAGCTCAGTACACTGCCTGCTTAAGCAGTTCAGAGGAAATGTCACTGGCACAGGGTGAAACAATGTCACTCACTGGTGTTGTTTACTGCTCACCAAAGCCCTGAAACCACTTGTGTTTGCTCGAGTCAGAATAGCATGGAAAAAGCTGGCCCAAAAGTAAAAATCATAGTCATTTTCAGTAACACATCACCATGAGAAGTGTTTATAGCAGTGAAAAAACACTGCAATTACCATAGCAATAATTCTTAAAGAGACCTCAGCCTCAGTATATGTTAACGTAAACACACAAGAGTTGCATTTTCACGTTAACTGAAGTCATATGTGTGCTGTATCTCATTTGCGACTGATTCTGATGTAATGTATGACAGGCCTATCAAGTGACATGCTAACAAAGGAATGGAACCTAAAAAGCCATACAGAAAATTGAGATTAAACCACTGTACATAACAGCTTATATTCCGGCGTGTTCCCCACACAAAGCTATCATATGCCTTTTGTTAGACTTAGAAAATAGTAATAGGCAACTTTTATGGTGCTTTTTTTTAAGCTTTACAGTCTGTGGTCACTGTAAAAAGAATAATGGCTTTCTTGGAAGAAATTGATTCCCAGGAACATCATCTACAAAACTGAGAGTGTTTCCATTTAGACCTTAGTTTAAAAAAAGACCCACGTGACCAACACAAAGCTCTTTCAATGTAATCTGTGACATTTCAAAAAAAAAAAATATATATATATATATATATATATATACTCCTTTCCTGCTTGAGTCATAGTCTTTTGTGTGCATTTAAATTCAAACTGAATGTCTACTATTTGTAATTTTCCCCCCAAAACAAATCTGTTTTGTCAGAACCGAGACTTGATTGGAAACTTCTGTACGGCCGTCATCCCGTCAATATTGCGCAAGATTTGCCTGCAACCATTCAAATCAAATAACCCAAGTGCAATGCGTCCAGTTGTGTTCACTTGTACTTATTAAACTCTCATGTCTGCAGCATTTGTAAGATGTTTTGCAGGGTTTTGAGAGAACCGTATGACTACTGTTGAGTTTGCGTCGCGGCTCTAAAAGATGTCTGTCATCGGTTTAGTCCGTTCTGGTTTCAGTTGTTCCCTTGCTTTGAGAGCGTGCGATGGGCAGTGGGCACTCAAGGAAGTGGTTTTCTGTCACTGCACTTGAAGGTTAATGCATTTAAGGCCCTACATGTGTCTGCGATTGTGGTTTGACTCTGGAGAAGGTTCTGTTCATTGATGAACAGCTTCTCATGTGCTCAACTAAGGCCAGCTGAGGGGAAGGGCTCTGGAAAAGCAAACTACAGCATGTTTTGGCCATTGCATTTATTCTGAATATTAATTTTTCACCATTGAGAAACCGTCTAATATATCATGTATCACAATGTTAACTAGGTGCACCGTGATAAAACTTTTGCAGTGACTTTTTGTCAGTTCTGTATTTGTCAAATTGCAGTAGCTGGTCCCTCCAACTTTAAAATATCATTGCTCTGAAATCCTCCTAGTTGAATCTTGTATCATTCAGCTGTGGTGTGTTGGTAAGTCAGGTGGTAGATCAAAGCTTGCTGGCCGGGTTGTTCTGCAGATTTTGGATAGCCACCTGCACGTGAGGTTTCAAGGGAGTTTTGTAATGGTTTGCTGGAACCTTCTGCTGCCTTGCCAGTACAAGTAAACATCTGTAAACCTGCTGCGCTTCCCCTGAAAAATGCTGTCAGTGATCATAATGTTCTCACTCTCTCTCACTTCACTTATCTCTCTCTTTCTCTCTCAGGCCTGTGTCACACCACACACATAAGCAGCATGCATTTATATTAATACTGTTATTACAGCATTCAAACTCTACTTTTACAAGCAAGCGGTCAACATGTCTGAGCCTAGTCTACAGTAACAAGATTATACATTTAAAATTCACTTACTGATCAACAAAGAACCTTTGACTGAATGGTTCTTTGTGGAAACTAAAATTATTATTTTATGGTATCACTATGAAGAACCTTTCAAAGCAGCTTTTAAGAGTGAATGTAAACAATGAACAACTTAAGAGACATGCACATGCTTGTGAATCCATAGTAGAATATTTAATTCATTAAATTAATACTTCCTCAGTGTCCATCATAAATCTCTTTAATCTTTTAATTTTCCTGTGGTTTTGCTTAATTTATTTAACCAGCTCTTTCTTTTCTTTTCCCCGTGGCCAGGAAAACTGTTAAAAATGACTAAAATATAATGATTATTGCCCAAATATTGAGGTGAGTGGTTAAAATGGTTGCTGTGCCCCCAGTTTAAACTTACTGTGAATTAAGCAATAGAAAGCACTGGGCATCAAAGGCTGTGGAGAGCAGAAAATCTCCATCATTGCAATGAAAGCTTTGGAAAAGTGACGCAGGGAAACCGTTAGAAGCTTGAAGTGGTCCAAGAAAAACCATTAAACATGTGGCAATTAAAAAAACTGTATAACTCGAGTATATTTTTCTACATGTGAACAGCAGTTGATCCTGCTGGCATTGGCTGGCAACGTCCTGCCGAATTTCCAGAATGAAGTCGAGGCTTTAGAAATCCCTTTCCAACATAGGCTTTTCTCTCAATTCAAGCAGCACCTCTGTTCAAAACAGCCCGGAATTAAATATTCTGATGGAACCTTGTGTGAATGCAGAAGATGGGGAGAAATGGGGGATAAAAGTCTTCTTTTAGATGCTGCCAGACTGGAGTTTCCTAACAGTGCCAAGGGCATACATCTTGAGAGGTTTAATAAAATCCATAAATTGCATGTGGAATGTCTGGGATTGTGTGGCGGACGGACAGCAGCATTGCAGGGCAAATGAGAAGCAGTATATGAGGGAGCTATAAAAAGAGAGCAGAGGTCACCACTCACACACTCATTAATATTACACTGATCTCAGGTCAGGTTTCAGGTTCCCGGTCTCCCGTTTACACAGACATCGGGGGCCGCAGGACACGTGACAGCATGGTGATGGACAGCTCTGTTGTGTAACTGTTAACTAAACAGAGCATTTCACAAACTACCACAGGAAATATGAGGACGAATTTGATTAAAAAGGAATTTGAAAAACGGAGGCATTATCTTATTTCTTATTAACAAGATGAATTACTGTATCTCATTAAAGTTTCCTTGTTCCTGAGATTCGCTTTTCGGTGATGACAGTTTGTTTATATACGTGTATCTGTAACATGTTTCGGAAGACCTCATTTCTCATTTCTTTTTTTAATAGTACGTCTTTAAATAGAATCCTCCCAATATGAACTCTCCTTAAAAACACAGAGGTCAAAATTCTGTTTGCTTCTCATTACTGATCATCTGTAAATTGTGATTGTAGTAAATGTATATTTCAGTTATTTTTGCATAGACATTAAATCAATTTTAACGTATTGACAATCTGTACAAGCAATGGACATATGAACAACTTTAGAGACATGCACATTCTTATGAATCCATATTAGAATATTGAATTCATGAAATTAATATTTGATACTGATTTTTGTATCTATTGAACTGATAAAATCAATTAGAAATGTCCAGTGCCCTCACATTTATTTAACATTTAATTAATTTTAACATTGCATGTATTACATTATTTATTTGTTTTGTTTGCAAACTGAATTCAATTTGTGCATTATAATCCAAGTATTCACAAGCCATATGACATATCTGTGTGAAAAAGTCTAATTTTATTTTTAAAGAATTAAAGATTTTCTGTGTCCAATTGTCTGTTTAATGCATATTTTGTTTTGTTAAAAAGTCTATAGTGAAGTATACAGGTAACTATTCAGATTTATTTGTAAAATATAATATGTATATCAGAAACCTTTGACCAGTTTTTTTACATTTGCATAGCTATATGTAACTATCTTGTTTTATGTGCTTTTAATACATTCAAATTGTGTGAAGATCAAATGTTGTGAAGAAGGCTAAAGATCAAGGTGAGCATCTCAAATATGCAATGTTAATGACTTTTATTCTGTAAACTTCATTGCATTAAATTAATGCATTAACTATTGGCAAAATATGAAAACAAAATACTTCAGCCATGATGCTATTGACAGAACAAGTTATATGACTTTCTTCAAATTGCATGCAGTGATTAATTGTGCACAATAAGACCAGAAAAACTATTAGGAAAGCAAATAGATTTGTATAATATATTTACATTGTTTAGAATCATCTGCCAAATGAGTAAATATGATTAAATCTACCAGTGCTCAAAGGAAAAAGAGACCAAATCTAAATTCACAGCTCTGAGGTCCTGGCAGAAAGGCTTTATTAGCCCACCCAGCACCTGTACTTCACTATGCCAAGTTGGTAATCAAACCTTACTCAGCATTGAGCACCACATGTGAGGTGCCCATCCAAAGAATGACCTAAGACTGATGCAGTCACACACTGTGCTAAAACACACAAACACTCTGATTGGGCGTCTCTGGTGGAGAGGGTGTGATGAGAGAGCGCGGGCTGCGGGAGAGGTTCTTGCAGCTTGTTAAACGCTCTTTAATCACGTCACGCAGCATGCCAGCACTTAAGCCCCTTTTTCTCTCTGTCTCCTCCTAACAATCGCGAGATGCTTGATAAATGTGTTGAATAACTTTAGGAAACAAGAGCACTTACATTAACCATCAATCTAGCCGGAGGTTTAAAAAAAGAGACAGGGATTCCAAATCCAGGAGATATGGCTTCGGTTCTTACAGGCCTTTTCCAGATATGTGTAGACAAATTAAAGGTGGAGAAGTGTACCAGTGTGTGTTTGTGCCTGGGGAGCCGGTGTCTTTAGCATGAGACAGACTCACTTATCTGAGAGCAAAGGGGTTGTTTGTGTCCTTCAGGAGTCATGAGGACACTTTGCCTCTTTTTTGGCCTCTATACTTTCACAGGTTTATCATGAAAAGAAGACGTAGAAAATAATGTCAAGCTTGGGTTACATCAGTGTCAATAGTCTTAACTGTAATGATTGTAGAAATTATTTTTTTTTTTGTGGTTTCTCTCAGTCTTACAATATGAAATCTCTGTGTGTTGGGCATTAAAACCTAAAATCCCTTGTGAAAAAGAAGTGCGCTTGACTGTATTGATTTTGAATCAGTTGAATCAAACCTGGCATGATCTTGTTTCCTAACACATTATATAACTTGTTTACTCATTATGTTTTAATAATATTTTCTTGGACGAAGTAGAAGTACACTTATCCAGATATATATTTATAACACACTAAAGCACATTCTAAGAGCTTAATAGTAATTTTGGTAGCACTTTATTTTACAGTCCTGTTCCTCATGTACATTCTATGTACTTATTATAGTAATTACAATAACTATGTAATAACTAGGTACTAACCCTGAACCTACCCCTAAACCTAACCCTACCCATGTAGTTACCTTGTATTACCAGATAAATACACTGTAAGAACACGTACTGTAAAATAAAGTGCAACCGTAATTTTAACTGTAGTGTGTGATTCAAAATTGCATTTAATGTAATGCACTTGAACCATATTTCAAAGATGGAAATAATTATAAAGATAAACAAGTCCTAGTTTCAGAAAACACTACATTCAGTTTGCACTTAAGAATATTGTTTTAAAGTATATTATGCATTTATTATGTTTTTAAAGTACTTTTTCACAATGAATAGTTGAAATGAATGAAATTTGACTTCACATAGCTCCAAAAGCAAAGTAGCACTGAAGTTGTTCATTTATCTTGTGTGGCGTGCTATGTTACAAATTCATTTCAGTCTTCTAAAGCAATGTTATATAGCTTTATGTGACAAACAGACTCAAATGAATGAAGTAAATCATTTGCAGTTATTCATTCCTTTTCATCACTGTTCTCATATAGGGTTCCAGTGACGCAGGTTTAATGTCAACAAGTTGTTGGCTTCAGAAGACTTGTAATATGGTGCACAAGTCTTATGTTTTCACAGACCAATCACTATGTACAGTAATTTTATAGAAAACAGCTGTGTAATGGTTTTTATTTTTGTCTTTTTTATTTTTTCAAAACATACAGGCAAATAAATGACAGAATTTTCATTTTTGATTAAACTGTCCCTTTAAGAGAGGGAAAAAAAGCAGGGGAAATTGATTATGGCTGCATGGGAGAGTGTGGCTAGTTCAGTTTGTCTTGGGTTCAGATGAAGCGTATGTTTGTCAGTTTTGTCTTGCTGTGTGTACACAACAGCACGACTTTGATCCCTTGTGTTTTCAATGCTCCACCCGCTCAGCAGCCTCAGGCAATGTAAGGAACTCTTAGAGGTGGATGAACCCCTCCTCGAACCACAGCTGTGGGGTGTTAAAGTGTGAAACAGCTTTCGAGTGGTACTTCTCAACTTCTGAGACATCCATACCCAGGCTATTGAGTAAATAATAGAGTTTCTAAATGTTTTAAAGGGATAAAGACCCATAATACTGTGGTTAATCTGCAAAACACCACTTACAATATTGTTACAACCCATTGTTTTGCATCTTGTCATTTGTCTCCTTTTTTTTTTGTATTTGAAAGTGTTTGTGTCCAGGTAGGATGCTGATTGGCTCCTGCAGGTTAATGACTGGCCCATCTGGATTGGTGCATTCAAATTTAGGCACACCTTAAAAGCCCTGATGTCACTTCCTTTCTCCAGTGCAGAGGAGAGAGAGAGAGAGAGAGAGAGCTGATTGGTATTTTGACTCTATTGCTTGTTATGATGTGTATTTGGATTCTCCTTGTAACTCTGTTTGCCTGATCTTGTAAATAATTGTATATTATTGTAAATATAAAGGGTTGGGAGGAAGTAAGGAGTTTGACGCCATTTTGTTTATTGTAACCTTTTGATCTCTGTTTTTGTTTAGGGAGTTAGGTTAAAATATTGTACTTTTATTTTGTTTATTTTGTTTTTGTTTACAGAAGTTTTGTTTATTATTTTGGCCTGGTCAACTCCTGAATAATATTCCCCATTTACTTATTTTGTTGGTTGTATTTTTGTTTGGCTCAATTAAAAACCCTTGAAAGAATCACCGTTTCCTCCCTTCTCTTTTTATGTTATGCCTTTACCCCTAGACGGGCGTAACAATATATTTAACAAAACCTGAGATGTGTGAAGTGAACTAATCCTTTAACCTGTATTTTGAAGATTAAATTAAAGTCTCATGGGTTTGGAACGACTTGATGGTGAGTAAATGATGACAGAATTTTCATTTCGGGGTGCTTTGTGTTTTCCAAAGTCAGTTGAACAGTCTGAAGAGGATGGCGCTTCTTTCTTCTCTACTTTCTTTCAGTATAACCTTAAAGAAACTGTTCAAAGAGGCCCAGGCTTTCCTCACCTGCATTAGGGGCCGCACCTCCAGGTCTGGTCTATCATAGAGAACCTGCATCCATTAGAGCAAGAGTTGGATTAACCCCTCTAAAGCACTCATGGTGCGGTCATAAACCCCTTCTCTTTATGCTGTTTACACTAACAATATCCAGTGGTGTGCGCATGTGGGTGTTTAGTGCATTGTAAAACCTATAGAATCCCGCCCTCTTATTCCAGATCTGTTTCAGAGTAAATCATGGTCGTATTTGTCAGGTCTCGCATTAAACGGTGTGTTGCTCCCTCACATTCCCCCCTTGGTTTCTCGGTGCCAAAAATGATGACTGTTCTTTACTGCAGGAAGTGTGGAGGAAACCAGGCTTCATTTATGGCCACCTTATACACTAGTTCCAAGAAACAGCATTACTGCGTTCTCATGTTTATGACCAGCAGCATGAAATGAAAGCTTGTGGAGCTTGATGCTAGTTGGGCTTAAATGCAGCAATTATTATAGAAATAGAGGCATTCTGAAGTGAGCTAAATAGGGGAATGACGAACAAACACCTGCTTGCAATTTTGCAAACTGAGACTCCAGAGTCTGCTCTCAGCCAGAGTGTGCTCTCTGCATCATTTTTCAGATAAGTTTGATATAGAACCAGTATGAATTCTCAGTAAGTATAGAGAAGGGATATATTTGTCACATGGCCAGTGGATCAGAGAGACTAGCCACATGAGATTAAAAATGCATTCAGTTATACATTTTTCTATCCCAAATTCCAGCTGATGGAGCTGACCCATATGTGCTGTGTTTCTGGGACAGAACATAGAGCGCTGCTGGAGCCCTGTGCAGAGGAGGATGAAGTGAATGCTTGAAGAAGAATGTGATTTCTGCTTTGGAAATTGCATTTAGTCATTTTGTACATTCTTTCCTTACCTTAAAAAATTCCAGCAATCAAATATGAAGCATACATTTGGGTCGCAAAACTAGACTAAAGAAAAAAAAATCTGACTTACTGAAAAATAAAATCATTTAAATATAAGTAATAATAATTTAATAAATTATATATAAAATGTTATTAATAATTTCTTAATAATTTCATTATTTATAAACAAGTTTAATTTTGTTTTATTATTATTTATCTTTTAATATGTGTTATGTATTAAATAGAGTTCTATTTCAAATGTGTGATGACAATCACTTTACTTCAAATGCTCAACTTACACACTGGTTCTCGATGCACAAGTCAAACATTATGAGTCTGTATGTTTGAAAGACTGTATGTTTGTTTTCTTAGTTAAAACAGTCTACTGCACTGTTGCTCTCTCATAATTAACAGCAAAAGTTGGGTTACTCTGACTCGTCAAATTTTATTGCGTTTTCTCAATTAATTTGGGTTTCTGCTACACAAGGCATTCAATGTCACTTTTATTTAATGTTAAGAAAACCCATTTCCAATGTTTGGAACCAATGTCCAAATCTGACTTAAAAATAGTTTTTTGGGTGTGTAATTGATTTAGTGCTGTAAGGGGGAAAAAAATAGAGAAAACAATGCATGCTGTGGTTGAGTCATGCATTCTCAGACGCTTCCTTAGCTGGCTGCCTAAATCCATGCGCTCTCCAAAGATGTATCGAACTTCATGCCTTTAAGCAAGCATTTTGATCTCCTTATCTTGACCTAAATATACCGTTCAGTACTGATTTCCTGAGTGCAACCACAGACATTTTGTTGCTGGTTATTAGTTTGGCATGTGTGAGAATCTTTCTCCCATGCACTGTACCTGCTTTGAATTTGATGCCGATATCCATTTACCAAACCACACAGGCCCTTGTCCTCCTGCTCAGCGGTCAGGAACTGATTCATTGTCTGGTCCAGAGGAACATCTCTCCCTCTCCCTCCCTTGAATCTATCCAAAGATGGGACTGGTTTTATGGAACACTTACGAAAGGAATCATTCCGAATGTCAGTGGACTTGCGTGTGAGGCATTTGATGTTGGCCTTCATTCTTCTCTCATGTGGAGAGAAATAAATCCAGAAGAGTTTATAATACGTCTTGATATCAACAACTGAAAAAAATCTAGTGCTAATTAAGAGTTTTTTTGAATATGAAAAGTATGTGAGTGATTGCTAAGGCATTGCTTATCAGTTGCTAAGGCATATCTATTTATCTTTCTATCAATGGATGGATGGATGGATGGATGGACAGACAGATAAATAGACTGATGGATAGATGGATGGACAAACAGAAAGATAGACCGATGGATGGATGGATGGATGGAGGGACAAACAGAGACATAAATGCATTGATGGATAGACAAACAGATAGACTGACAATTGAATGGATGGATTGGATGGATGGATAGATGGCTGAACAGATAGATAGACTGATAGATATGTATGTGCTATCTATCAATGGATGGATGGACAGACAAACAGATAAATAGACCGAGTGATGGATGGATAGATGGATGGATGGATGGATGGATGAATGGATGGACAAACAGATAGATAGATGTATGGATGGATAGACAAACAGATAGACAGACTGACAAATGGATGGATGGATGAATGGATGGATGGAGGGACAAACAGATACATAGATGTATGGATGGATAGACAAACAGATAGACAGACTGACAAATGAATGGATGGATTGGATGGATGGATAGATGGATGAACAGATAGATAGATTGATAGATAGGTATGTGCTATCTATCTATCAGTGGATGTATGGATGGATGGATGGACACAGATAAATAGACCAATTGATGGATGGATGGATGGATGGATGGACAAACAGATAGATAGACCGATGGATAGATGGATGGATGGACAAACAGATATATCGATGTATGGATGGATAGACAAACAGATAGACAGACTGACAAATGAATGGATAGATGGATAGATGGATGAACAGATAGATAGACTGATAGATATGTATGTGCTATCTATCTATCAATGGATGGATGGATGGATGGATGGACAGACAAACAGATAAATATCCCAATTGATGGATGGATGGATTGATGGATGGATGGACAAACAGATAGACAGACTGACAAATGAATGGATGGATTGGATGGATGGATAGATGGATGAACAGATAGATAGATTGATAGATATGTATGTGCTATCTATTTATCTGTGGATGGATGGATGGATGGATAGTCAAACTGAAATAGATAGATAGATAGATAGATAGATAGATAGATAGATAGATAGATAGATAGATAGATAGATAGATAGATAGATAGATAGATAGATAGATAGATAGATAGATAGATAGATAGATAGATATTTCAATTAATTAATTACTTCCCATTTCTTTGTAATTATTTTCTAAATTACTAGCAATTTCTGATCATAGATACAGTAAGGAAAATGTATTTATTATGCATATGTATGAGCTTGCTGAACATTATAATATAAAGAATGACATCTGTGACATCACTGATGAAGGTGAGAATGACTGCAGGTGCCCGCATGAGCACTGCAGGAGGAGGACATGCCCACAGGTCAGAGGCTGGCACGACCGACACGCTGGGTGAATATAGTGTGTGTTTGGGCTGCGGGAGAGGAGCTGAGGCAGTTCTGTGTACTCTTACTGCGATAAGAGTGATGGAACAGTGACTCTGATTGTGTACCTAAAGCCCCAAGGCTGAGTGAGGAGCCGTGCAGGAATGTATGCAGCCGTCAAAAATTTGAAAACAAACAGCTTTAGGATATTGTCTTCTCTTTCACACCTAGAATGTCTCTCTGAAGAGCTGGAAAGGTGTTATTTTGACCCCCGTTTTCCTTTTCTTTCTTTGCTCGTCGCCACTTTCACTGTGTTTGCACCCACACTTGGAAATGTTTGCTGTGGGATGGATGGTATGGATCTTTTGTATTTAAAGTTTAGTTCAGGATTGCTTCTTTAAAAAAAAATATATATATATATATATATATATATATATATATATATATATATATATATATATATATATATATATATATTTTTTTTTTTTTTTTTTTATAAAAATATATGATTGTAATACATAAATACGAATATGATGATGTAATTCAAATGTGACCTGTGAAATATGTTCAAGCGGAAACACAATGTTAATAAATGTCAAATAAAAGTCCTTTAAAATATATATATATATATATATATATATATATATATATATATATATATATATATATATATATATATATATATATATATATATATAAATATATTAATATTTTTTATGCATTGCATTGTGTTTTAGGGTTGAAGGTCTGAAAATGTAACGAAAAATGTACTGGTAAGTTTCTGACAGGATCATTTTATTTCTTACAGTGATATATATGATTATATTTGTATCATTGTATCATTATTATATTTTTGTCTTGTTTTGAGCAGAAACCTCTTAAAAATCATATTAATAATCAAGAAAAAAATTAAGAGTGGGTAAAAAAATAAACTTAACTGCTATTTTCTCTCAAACCAACTTTGCTTGTGATGTAATATGTCTTGCTTTTAAGGATGTTTTTAATAGAAAACAAGACAAAATACTGACAAAATATTTTTATGTAGTGTAATATTTCTGCAAAATAAAAACAGGTTGTGATTTATCTTACTTGGAAAGCTCTTGGCATCAGGGGATGAGGCCTAGACCCACATGCCAGAAATAAACTGAGATTTGAGTCCTTATCAATCACAGCACTTAACACAGAACATGTCTGTGAAACTCTGTGTAAATCTTTGACAGATAAAAATTCAGCTTCCCCTGTGAGAACACATTTTACTGCCCAGATCAGATGGAAGATTTCCTTTCAACACAGAGCAGAAATAAACAGATCCAGAGAGATACACTGACACTGTAATGTAAGTTCTCTTTTCTGATTTGTTTTTGTGCTTTGTCCCTTTGAGGCCCCATCAGGCATCTAAAAACTTGAGAGTGTGCATGTGTACTTCAGCTGAAGCTGTTCTTGCTCTAGAAAGTTGATTCTGTTTGTTAAGCAATGGCATTTTTTTCTGCTAAACTGTGTAGGCTTATTGTCAAATCAATTCTAATGCAAAGAAAATAATTTTCAATAATGGTAAAAAAAATTTAATGCCGTTTGTTTGGTTGGTTGGTTGGGTGGTTGAATAGTTGTGTGGTAGTTAGGCAGTTTGTTCCTTCATTCGTTCGTTCGTTTGGATGGATGGATGGATGGATGTTGGTAGGTAAGTTAGTTTGTTAGTTCATTTGTTTATTCATTCGGGTAGTTGGATAGATAGATGTGGATGGTTGGTATGTAGGTAGGTAGGTAGATAGGTAGATAGGTAGGTAAGATGTTTGTTCATTCCTTCATTTGGTTGGTTGGATGAATGGTTGGTATAGGTAGGTAGTTAAGTTGTTTGTTCATAAATTTGTTTGTTTGATCATTTGGATGAATGTTTGTTTGTTAGTTTGCTTGCTTGCTTTGTTTGTTTGTTCTTATGGATGGATGGATGGATTGATGTTTGGTTGGTTGGTTGGTAGGTAGTATGTAAGTTGTTTGTTCATTCATTTGTTAGGTTGACTGAGTGAATGGTTGGTGGGAGATAGGTAAGTTGTTTGTTTGTTCGGTCAGTCAGTTGGATGAATGGATGGCTGGATGGATAGTTGGTAGGTAAGTGGTTTGTTTGTTTGATTAATTGTTTGTTTATTTCTCTGAGTAATCTAATCAGGTCCTGATCAACCTTTTGCAATTTATGTTGATAACCAGTTGACTGCACATATATTTTTTTAACAAAAATTAAGTTTAGAGAGGTTATCCATATGTAATTTCATAATGCTTCACAACTTAAGAATAAAGGTAAATTATTATATTGCTGACACCAGAGTTGTTGGGTCTGTAGCTTTGATTTTGCTTGGAGGGACTATACAAGACCAATTCTATGTGATAGAAAGATAAAAGTAGTATTGTTAAAAGCAAGGCCTATGGCTTTCAGCTCAGCCAATCAGAGCCTTCTGTCTGGACAAGTAATTTTGGGCAATGGGGTAATATGGGTGGATGGTAGAACTCCTTTTCTGTGGCCACAACAGTGCACTGATTCAGGCCAACCAAGTTAACTAACCAATTACATCTGGTCTGTTGAGTACATCCATCAGCTGAAGGAAACCAGTGAAGCTTTTTGTGATTATTCAAACTGTGTTGTGTATAATGAGTGGTTATTACTGATTAATATTGTTTATTATTGATACTGGAAAGGCGGTCTGTCCATATCCAGACCCAAACAACATTAGTTTGGTTCACTTAGGGCACAAAAGAATTTTGGATCTGTTGCAGCTTTCCTGAAGATGTTTAGAGAGGAAAGGCAAAAGAGCGTGGTGGGGTAAAGAAGGTGTAAAGTTTGATGGGGGCATCATAATCTGCTTTGCACTCATGCGGGTGAAGGAATGGCCCCACAGCAAACACAGACACAAATCAAACCCATATACATACATACAAAAAAAAATAAAAACGCCTGCACACTTTCCCGATAAAGTCCTCTGGATCAGAGCTTTTTAGAGCAAATATGGCTAATGCTATCCATTAAAACAGCTGCCATATACGGCTATCTTTCAAAAGATTGGGGTCTGTAAGATTTAAGAATTCAGTAATTCTTTTAGCAATAAATTGATTGACATTTGAATGAAAATTTTGTCATTAATCACTAACCCCCATGTTGTTCTAAACCCATAAAAGCTTAGTTTGTTTTCGAATGAAAACCAGGAGGCTTGAGACTGTTCCATAGACTGCCAAGTAAAATACAATGTCGTGGTCCAGAAAAGTATGAAAAGCATCATCAGAATAATCCATCTGCCATCAATCGATCAACCGAAATGTTATGAAGCGACGAGAATACTATTTGTACACAAAGAAAACAAAAATACCAACTTTATTCAACAATTCTCTCCCACACCGTAAACTGCCAGCATACTGCTTAGATTCTCCAATATGGGGCTACGGTGATGTGGGGAGAGACAGAGGAGAGGAATTGTTGAATAAAGTTGTTATTTTTGTTTTCTTCATGGACAAAAAGTATTCTTGTCGCTTCATAACGTTACGGTTGAACCACTGATGGCAGATGGACTATTCTGACGATGCTTTTCATACTTTTCTGGACCTTTACAGTCTATTTTACTTTGGCAGTCTATGGGACAGTCACAAACCTCCCAGTTTTCATCCAAAATATCTTAAATTGTGTTACGAAGATGAACGGAGCTTTTATGGGTTTTTATAACAACATGGGGGTAAGTGATTAATGACAACATTTTCATTTTGGGGCGGAGTTTCTCTTTAAAGCATATGAAAACATGATTAGATCAATGCAATACGATCTACAGAAAGTTGGTTCCCCCTCCTCGCCCCTTCCAACCTAACAAACAATCTGACAAAGGAAATAATGAAGAAAACAAAAGTGATCACATGAGCCCATGTGACCGTGAATAACCAACAAGAAATAACAAAGAATGAATGCTCTTACATCTACAGTCACAAACAGATTTTTTTAAATACATGGGCAGTAAAAAAATTTTTACACTATTGTAGAAAGGGATGAAAACACTGAACCTTTCTATCAAGATATATATCCAGCATAATTGCAGCAGGCAGCCTGTTTTAATTGTCTAATTAAAGTAACATTTTTCTGATGATCAACTACATAGGCATCCATTGAAAATTTCTGACTGCAATTGCTTCCAAACATCTTATCACTAACTACATGTAATCATAACACCTTTTCAAGTTTGTAATAGTTTTTTTCAAGATGTAAAGATTTATTGTTAACCAGATGTTGTAGGAGCAGAATATGGCTTCCTATACATGTTCACAATTTTTTTTTTCGTCAGATAAAAATAGTCTCCAATTAGCAAAAGGACAAAGGAAGAGTTGGTTCCTCTCGTACCAACATCTCTCTCTCTCTCTCTCTCTCTCTCTCTCTCTCTCTCTCTCTCTCTCTCTCTCTCTCTCTGTATATAGTCTGACTGACACTTCTCCATTGCCCAAGGAGGTTCTCTATCTGATGTGCCAGCCGGCATGTAAGTGCTGTTCATTCAAGGTAAAAGTCTGGAAGTCTCTCCGGAAATTGGCTAAATGCAGGGTGCTGGTGGCGTCTAGTTCTGATACAGCCCTGTGCTCTTTTTTTTAAATAAATTATTACTTTTGTTCATCAAGAATGCACAAAATTGATCAGAAGTGAAGGATTATTAATAATATTATCGGTAATTTCTATTACGAATTAATGTGGTTTTTGAACTTTCTAATTATCAAAAACTCCTGAAAAGATGAATCCCATAGATCACATTATCAACATTGATAATAATAATTTGAACACCATATCATCATATTAAAATTATTTCTGAAGGACAACGTGACACTGAAGATTAATGTTTACAAAAAAATCACATTACATTTAAAATATATTAACACAGAAAAAAGTTATTTTAAATTGTATTAATAATACATAATATTACTGATTTATTATATTTTGTATAAAATAAAAACAGTCTTGGTAAGCCTAAGAGATTTTTTTTTTTTTTTATAAAAAATAATAAAAATCATTTTGCACATAGATTGTTGCAATAATATTAATTGATATCAATTGATGAATTGCATTTGTCGCCCCCCTAACATTAATTTCTTAAAAGTAGAAGCACTGTTAAAAAATTATCTATTAGCTAATGTAAAATAGGTTCCTACACCTCAAAACTCTTTCTTTCCCCAGAACAGGCCTTAATGGCTGATGTTGATGAATGCCTGTAAGGGATACGCTGCAGGTAGGATATGGTTACAGGTTGCGCTGGTGGAAGGGAAGGCAGGGAAGAGAGCAGATAAAAAGCCACATGGGCCGGGCAGGATGTTTGTGTTCCAATGAGGCATGACCCTGGGAGACTGGGCAAGGGCGCCTGGCCTTTGAACACAGGTGAGCAGGGAAAAGCTGCTGATCCCTATTTGTCCCCTTTTGATTTCTCCTTCATTATCTGTTCTATACACTTCTCTTGCTCCCTTTGCTTTTCACCCTCTCCTCACTCCGCATCCTTAACTTTCTCATCCTCGCTCGCTCTCTCTCTCTCTATCATCTTTCTCTGGGGAACAGTACGTTTTCTCTCTGCACAGAGTGAATGTCATCACCAGGGCTTCCGACTGATGACAGTTCTCAATGGGAGCTCTGAGACAGCATTGTCTGCCTTTGTGCGGAGTGTTGGCGAGCTGCAGCACAGAGAATGTGTGTGTTTGTGGTCATTCAGTAGGGCTGTGGTGTTTGTTGACTTGTTTTCACTCTAAAGTTCTTCAAATAGTGTTTGAAATACAAGATGCCACAAGGGCAAACTGCAGCTTGCCACAGGCTCAGCTCAGAAGGCTCTGCATCCCACCACCTGAAGTGTGCATCTTACCCTTTAGAATCTCATGCTGTTTTCAGGAGACTGATTTAACCAGTATGTTATGTTCTGGCACCTCAGAATACATTACTATAATGTGCAATGCTTCAGCTCACCAACCTTACCAAACTTGGATTTTCTGTATTAGGGGTTTGCAACCTAAAGCAGATGCAAATGTAAGGGAATTCAGCATTCATGAAATAAAACAATGCATTTAATATGATTCCCTCTTGCATGCTTTTATTGCTTGCATAACAATGAGTACTGCCTTCATTACTGGAACACAAGTTATAATAACAAGAGAGAATAATTTCAAATGCATTTATTATATTTAACTATGTTTATCTATTATTTGATCAAATACACAGTAAATATTATTAAAGTTTATTATAATCTATTTTAATATATTATAAAATGATATTTATTCCTGCAGCCATTACTCCAGTCTTTAGTGTCACGTGATCTTTCCAGACATCATTTTAATTTTATGAATTGATGCAAATTGTTGTATAATTATCAATGTTGAAAGCAGAAGTGTTTATATTTTTGTGTTAATATTTTTGTTAAAACAGTGTTACTTTCTTTGATTTTTCTTTCATGCCAAAATTTTCTTACTGTTCATTTTCTGCCAATTATTCAATATGCATTCAGAATGTCTGGTGTGCTATTCATGATGTTATTAACGCAGAAAGAGTACAAACAGTGAGATGATGTGCAATAGTAATGAGCAAAAATAATGTCTCCATATCAAGAGCATTTTTTTGTTGTATGTATTTGCACTCTGAAATGCAGGGCAGCATGTGGATGGAGATGGTGTGTCAGTATTTTATTCCATCACTGTAAAAGCTCTCTTGTTTTTGTAGCTGTAACCGTTGACAGTATATTTACAGGCCTGCCTTTTACAACTCATAACAAGCGAGTGTGGCAGGAAGAGGACATCTGGGAGGAGCAGATCATGGATGGATAGACTAATATTCCTGTTGGGGCTTTGTGTGCACAATAAAATTGAAAAGAGAGGACTTTAGTTGAGGGTTTGGACGAGCAGCGTGCCAGGTCTCTGTTAAGCCTGTGTTTTTCCGTTCTCACGAAACACCTCACAGTGCTCATAAATCTCTTTCTCCTAACAGCCGGCATTAAAATCTAGTAGATTAAATAGTTGGAGGATGATTACTTTATTGATGCTAGAAAATATAAATAAGTCTTTATAGCCAGTCAGGCTTTTATCTGCAATGTCCTGAGGTCCAAGCACCCGTCAGGATAAGGGATGGAAAAAGAGATCATCTAACCAAATAAGGAACAGCTCTCATATTAGGGCTATAGGCGATGGTCTGAACTGTATTGTTGGTAAAATTGAAATGAGTGAACAAGAAACTCGAGAAGTCTGGCAAGCACAGTTAATTTGTTAGTTGTGTGTTTGATAAAACGAGAGGGATACTTTTGTTCTGGAGTTAGATCCAGGACCACCTGCATATAACTGCATATTTATGTTTCCTTGCTCGTATTCATCTTCCTCAGCAACAGATATAACACTGGCCTGAACCTCAAGGGGGTCTATATATAGTACATCTCTATGGTGTATTGCATAAAATTCAATACATTTCAAGAATACATAAATATATTATTATAATTGAAACCTTCTATTATATATATATATATATATATATATATATATATATATATATATATATATATATACACATACACACACATTTATATATATATATATATATATATATACATTTTTATATTTAAAAAATATATATCGTCTTTAAAATGTTTTGTTGATATATGTAGTATATTTAATTTATCACATTTATATAAATACATTTTTATGATATATTTTTACAAACATTGTCTATGTATATTTTAAATGTATTTTTCACTGAAAAAAATTTGTTTGCTAGATTTCACAGTCACACACACTCACACACACACACACACACACACAAACTTATATATAAGCGGATGTATTTCTCTCTCTTTTCTTCCCTCACATTTTTTTTTTTTTTTTTTTTGCCACCTGTTGGCCATTACAAAATTCCAGTAAATTTCAGAATAAGATAAACATGAGTCATCTATAGTGGAAACTGCTAATCTCCGGGTGAGTGCCCCCATCTTCTAGATTATGCTGTAAGAACATCAGAGCTGTTTTCTCTTCAGCAGAGTCAGCAGATATTTCCTTCCATCTGAATCCAGATCATCTGCACTTTGAAAATCCTCTGCACTCTGCATATTACAACAACGATACCTTCAGGAATACATTTCAGGGATACGTCATTGTGACGAGTGGGGCGGGGCCGAGAGACGTGGGACCACTGGTTCTTCTTCTCCTTAGCCCAGGTAAGATGCTTCTGACGTGGTCTGTGTGTGGCTTAATAAGAGGAATACGACAACTGTAGCCAAATTCCTTGACACATCTGTATGCCTTGACCCCAGCCTCAATCTATTCCTCGTGAAGTTCACTAAAATTCTTGAATCAATTTTGCTTGACAATCCTCATAAGGCTGCGGTTCTCTCGGTTGGTTGTGCATCTTTTTCTTCCACACTTTTTGCTTCCACTCAACTTTCTGTTAACAGCAGACCAGCCCATCTGAATATTTCAAAAACTGCTGATCTACTGGGATTTTTATGCACAAACATCTCTAGGGTTTACAAAAAATGGTCAGAAAAAGAGAAAATATTCAGTAAGTGAACGAAAATGCCTTGTTGATGTCAGAGGTCAGAAGAGAATGCGCAGACTGTTTAGAGATGATATAAAGGTAACCGTAACTCAAATAACTACTCATTACAACCAAGGTATGAATAGTATACCATCTCTGAATGCACAAAAAGTCAAACCCTGAAGCAGATGGGCTACAGCAGCAGAAGCTTATGGAAGGCTACAATGTACACAGGCTCACCAAAATTTGACAATAGAAGACTGGAAAAACATTGTCTGGTCTGATGAGTCTGGATTTCTGCTGTGACATTCAGATCGTAGGGTCAGAATTTGGTGTAAAGAACATGAAAGCATGGATCCATCCTGCCATGTCTTAAGGCTTGTGGTGGTTGTGTAATGGTGTGGGGGATATTTTCTTGGCAAACTTTGGGCCCCTTAGTTCCAACTGAGCATTGTTTAAATGCTACAGTCTACCTGAGTATTGTTGCTAACTATGTCCATCCTTTTATGACTACAGTGTACCCATCTTCTGATGGCTACTTCCAGCAGGATAATGCACCATGTCACGAAGCTCAAATAATCTCAGACTGGTCTCTTGAACATGACAATGAGTTCACTTTACTCAAATGGCCTCCACAGTCACCAGATCTCAATCCAATAGAGCAGCTTTGGGATGTGGTGGAACGGGAGATTTGCATTTTGAATGTGCAGCCGACAAATCTGCAGCAACTGCGTGATGATATCATGAAAATATGGACCAAAATCTCTGAGGAATGTTTCCAACACCTTGTTGAATCTATGCCACGAAGAATTAAGGCCGTTCTGAAGGCAAAAGGGAGTCCAACCCGGTACTAGCAAGGTGTATCTGATAAAGTGTCCAGTTATTGTATATATAAACTATCCCTGAAATGTATTCCTGAAGGTAGTTTTTCGTTATAAGCAGTGTTACTTATTTTTTCATATGTCTACTTTTTTTACACAGTGTAAGTCATTAGAGCTACTGCTGAGGTTCTGTTGTGCGACCACCAGCATAATTAGCACAGGGTTTGTTTTATGGAGGGGCTATTATCACTCGCCATAAACAGCCAAAAGTCGCCATTCTCCACCCCAGCAGTCAGGCAGGGGCTTTTTACAGGGCCTCTTGTATCCAACACACGGCACGCATGTGTTTCCTTGTGCTGCCGCAATCGATTAGCACCCTGTCATGACATTCAGTCCTAGAGAGGCCAGTCTTGTGGCCATTAGTTTCCAACAATGTTGCTCTTAATTGTTCGGTAGGTTTTTATAATAAAAACCCATTCCTTGAATCACACTGTTTTATAGGTCTTTGGTATGGTTTTATATGATGGGCTTTTAAGAATGTAATTAGCGCCACTGAGTTTTAACAACTTTGAACACTTTTATTTTTCTTTCAAATTATGAAATACAAAGATCTTGTAACTTAATGGCCAAAAGTCCTGACTTAATTTAAAACAGGCATCTTTAGGGTCCTGCATTGTTTGAGAATGAATATTGATTCAAGTTTAATTTAGTTTAAGGTGCTGATTATTGACATAGCAAGGAATTTATTTTTGTTCAAGTGCTATGAATAACAAGCAATTATTAGGTTTATCATAATATAACATTTAATGTGTCATTCAATGTCCAATTTACTTTTACATCCACCTTCTATTTATTTAAACCTCATAGTTATGTAATTCATTTTTGTATCATTAGCCTTTGTAGCAAAGTGCTTCATGCCACAATTAGTTGCATGGTTTTATGAAATACCTTGAGTAAGTGGGTTTACAATGTGGCGTTGGAGGCTTTAAGATGTTACTGACCCAAACAAAATCAGAGCAGAGCAACTTACCCTAATTAGCATGCTTTCACAGGGCATCCGGGCACAACTTTAAGAAGTGAGAAACTCACTTCTTAAAAAAAAAAAATGAAAAATAGAATGGAAAAAAAAGTGTGCCCAGTGTATTTTCCTTTGTAATGGGCAGGGGGCTCGTTTTATGGACATTTTAGGGACAGAAAATTTCCATTCCACTCAATCATGTGGTATTATTAAACATGGTTCGGCCACAACACATTCAAAGAGGTGAAATCAGACTGTTTTTCATTTCACAAGTTTCCATTGCAAAACCAAATTTTTTTTATTACTATTATTTTTTTTTTTATATAAAGTTCATGTTCCATTGTTTATATAACAATGATAAGGTCTGTAACATTAAGGCTGGAACATATTTTCTTCTTTAAAGGAATAGTACACTCAAGAAAGAAAAAAATCTGTCGTCATTTACTCACCCTCATGTCGTTTCAAACCAATATGATGCTTTCCATGGAACACAAAAGGTGAACTTTTGAAGAAAATCTCTTACATTTATGAGAGTTCTTGAAAAGCAATGCAATACCATATTCATGAATTGTTCTTTTGAGTTGGATCTGAACTAATCAGTTTGTCCAATTCACAAAACTAGTCTGAATGAGTCATATTCAAGTCGTAGGAACATGGAACAACATAACAGTAAATAGATGATGACAGAGTTTTAAGAGAACTATCCCTTTAATCTTCAGATCGGGGCAGTGCTTTCAGAATTTTTTTTTTTTTTCTTTTTTTTTTGTCCTCCATGACCTTTTCTGAAGTTCTGTCCTCTATAGAGTTCTGTGTTTAAGTATCCTGTCAGTATTCTCTATGCTAGAATGATTCCCAGTCAAATAAAGTAAGCTAATAGCACCAAAGAGAGTCATTCCACAGTATGAACTTCATGCTGAGAAAGTGGAAAATATAACATTTCTGGCCGAGGAACGCAACAACTGCACGTACACACAACATTGGCTCTGTGTGTACATTCATGTGCCTATGCACTTGCTTCTGCATGTTTGTGTACATTTATGCCATTTCCTTTGATACCAATGTATAACAAAGTACAATGTTAGCTATTTAGTTAAAGCATCATTAAAGCAAAACTGGATTTGCTGTTATTCAGTTTGCTGATGCACTGATAAACTTAAGACTTAAGTTCAACCAAAAATGAGACTTTTGTCATCACTTGCTTACCCTCATGTCATTCCAAACATGTATGGGTTTCTTTTTTCTGTCGCACACAAAAAAGATACTCTGAAGAATGTCACTGGACACTGAAACCCATCGACTTTATGTATACCAGGTTACATTTAAAATTAAAATATTAATAAATAGTTTATAAATAAAGTGTATGGCTTATAAAGCTTCAGTAGTTCAGTATTATCAGAGCAAACAGATTTCAAATGGTTGAATTACTGACAACTATATAGAACATCTGTTATGAGCTAGTGGATATGTTTGGACTTATTGACTTCCTTCAGTTGGGTGATGTCTGATTCTTTAACTCCATTTTAATCTCAGTGGATGTCGGCTGTGCTTCCAGATGTCCCTGCTCTCTCTCAACCCGCCTCATTAAGAGCCTGAAAAAAGTTGGGGGGTGGCATCATAAAATCCCCACTATAATGAGTGTCTAAGTGCAAACAAACAAACGCGAGAGAGGTCAAGGGCGGCCAGAATGCATCACCCGTGGTGGCCTGGCAGAAAACCGCAGACTTTCACACACCGGGGTGACGGTTCCCCATTCCTCCCTGGAATGTCCAGGGCAGAGAGTGATTACTGTGGGACAAAAGGGCAGCCTGGGACAGACAGACCACCTGTCAGGAGGTGGGGAGGAACCTTAATCAAAATGAAAGAATCTAACGGCATCATGCTGATTATTATAAACCGCCAGACCCTTTATAGACAGCCGATCCCCTCACTCGGAACGGCCCAGGTTGGCTCACGGGTTGCTCAGCAACAGTGAGACTGAATGAAGTGTTGGAACTGCCATGATTAAAGCTCTAGAGCGCCATGGGTTCGACTGCGCTGTAGCGAGCAGCTGTCTCCCCAAAGGAATTCAGCAGCCTGCAAATCCCGCTCAAGTCTGCGTATGTTGTAGGCTTTGCTCAGTCTGTTGTCTCAGATTAGATCGATTTCAAAGAGCTTTCACACTTTTATTAGGTACATGTGTTTCATGTGGCAGCGGTCAGGCTTAAAGAAGCAGTGCACCACGTAGAGTTGTATGAACAAGATTCTTGTTTATTTAGATTTTAGGCAGTTCTGGCCCACTGAAAGGGATAGTTCACCCAAAAATGAAAATTATGTCATCTATCTATCTATCTATCTATCTATCTATCTATCTATCTATCTATCGTTGTAGCGCTATCTCACGACCATTTCATAAGGATTTTATGAGGTAGCTAATTTGTAAGAACTCACTCATATGAATAACGATTTTCGTCAATTTCTGTTAGGGGTAGGTTTAGGGGCAGGGTTAAGGGTGGTCATCTATCTATCATAGCAACACTTTCTCATGATCAATTCGTACATATTTTTTTACGTGTGGCTAATTTGTACACATTTGTATGGCCTTACTCGTATATCTATCTGTCTGTCTGTCATTTTTTCTCTTTTGATGAAAGAAAGATAACAAACCTAGCTTTTCTAGTTCATTTTTTACTTTGAATTTTAGTTTATTGTATTCTACTTTGTATTGAAATTTAAATCTGAATTCTGCATCCGGTTTTCTATTTTAAATAAAATTTAAATTTAGCAATTGAATTGCAGTTTAAAAGGCATGCTCAGTTCTGAATTACATGCAGCCTGCTGTCCTGGGAACTTCTGCCAGAAGACCTTAAATTCTTATAGGATTCGGGGAGCAGGTTAAAGTGAGTCTGCAGACCGCATTGCACATGTACACGTGAGTTTGCACATCACTCACCAATTCCCAGTGTTTGTTTTGCTTATGCAGCTGACAGGCCCAAACCCTTGATTATCTGTCCTTAGCACATGCCATAATCTTCATCCTCTCCTGTCTCCACCACCAAACCTGATCCTTCCTGCTCCAGTCCCACTAACTACCTCGTGCACTGGTGTTTTAATCCCCTCGACTCCAAACAAGAGTATTTCATCTCTCGTCTGTGAGGTTTATGGGTGGAGAATGTGATGGGATCAGGATGGATGAGAGCATGTGGAGCCATGTGGTCCAAATTCTAATGCCTCATGGAGCAACAAAGTCCTGTAATAAAAATGTACCATGTCCAGTCTTCCCAGACAGGATTAGACAAATGTAGCACAGTTAGCATCCATGCAGCCATTTACGCTGACTACCTCCATGTGTGATATAGCAGACCTCACACATTTTCAGTTACCTTTGCTCCTTGGTGCACCTGCCCGGCTTCATTTCAGGTTGCTGACGGCTTCCCTCATCGGCAGTCGCATAGAGTGACCAAATGACCTCACCTCCTCTTCCCCACTCCCCGTTAGGGCTTGTCGCTGGGACTAATTTATCAGAGAACTAGGGGGCACAAAGAGGGGCTTTATTCTGTCCCCCTTCCCATATGAAGATCAACTCCCTTGGAATGTCCACCCCCCACATCGACAACCACAGACTTAACCATGTTTTATCCCTTACAGCTAAATTTATCAAAGACTACTCGTTAATGAATAATCAGGAACTAAAAACGGCCATTAAATCCCTCTAATCTGTAAAGCAAACTCCCTTTCCAGCGGCAAAAAAACTGTGCTTTACTAAAAGGAGTGCTTTAAAAGTTAGAGCATTTTTCCCCTCTGCAGCCATTGTGATTGATGGAGGAGCCACAACAGGGGAAACATTGGTCCACCTCATATTCTTATAAACATCAACACCCTGGTTAAGAAAAGCAGGCCTCCCCGTCCCACTGCCAGACGTGTAAATAAGCTTCCCTCTGGGAGAAGAGGGAACCACTGCGCCATGCAGCGCTCTCACGTACACCAGTAATCACCACTATTGTTTATGCTCAACAGCGCACACACAAAAATGCAAGGATTTGTCTTTATGTGGCCAGTGCTGCATATCGACTAAAAATGCAAATCTCAGACGGGCTAAAACAAAAGTTAGGCAGTGTATTTGCCTGTGTGTCGTTTGTGGCTCTTATAGCACTGACCCCCTCTAGAGGATCGCAATGGAACTTCCTCTATTATGGCAAACATATGTACAGCCTCACAGAGCAGTTCGTTTTACAGAGGTGTATTTTAAAAATAGGATTCATATCTGGATAATATAGGAAATCTGAAATGTAATATAATGTATTACAAGTACAAGTCAAATTAGATGTAGGCCTAACTAACTTACTTATAATAAAGAAATTAATTAATTTGGTGTTGAGTAGCCTAATATCTTGGTTAAGTTATCTGATATATAAATGTGATCTATCTATCTGTATGTCAGTCGAATTTTTCCATTCATCGAGTTCTCGACTTTTGGAAAAACGTGATGAAAAAAAAAACGAGTGCTGGTAGCCCGTGGGGGGCTCGCCCTCTAAATAAACTTTGGAGTTCAGAGAGGGGAAAGAGACGGCAGAGAGCTGAAGTCATCAGTTACCAGACGAGCACTCGAGCTGAGAGCAGGCGAGAGAAAGGGAGAGATAGTGAAGTGCTCAACCGTGAAACTGTGAGCTATCGAGATTGAATTGAGAAGAGCTACGTTTCGGCGACTGTTTAGAAATATAGCGCCAAAGTTTCACTGGAAGTTCCACGAGATGCTGTGGATGACGCGAGGACCTCCTACATGTCAAGCTCAATAAATAAAGTAACCTTCACACCTGGACGTGTCGTGCGGAATCACAGTGGGGAGTACAGTCATTCAAGAAGACAATCCAACTTTATCGCCATGCCAATTTAATTTGATTCCCTCCTCCCCATCTTTAAGTTTTGCTTACAGTGCACTGGATGGAGAACTAACACTTTCATTGTTTCCATGGAATGAGTGGCTCTCTCTTTGGATATCGCACAGTGGCACATATGTGGATTGCCTCCAATATGTTACTGCCGAATCGGCCCAGGTGCATTTGGGCCATTGAAAATTCTGTTTCTCTTGCGCGTGAGCACAGCTGGGGCTTCTGCCCGGTTTAGGAATAACCTATTGAATATTGCACAGATCAAAGTGCGATAAGGGACATTGAAATTGACAGGACAAGCATCATTCCCCTGATTACTATGCAATTACAACTGATCTCCATTGTTTTGATCTTGCATTGTATGGAATACACAAACTGTCAGCATCAAGGCTCCAGGCACCGGCAACACAAACGTAAGTTCAGCGCGCTGCTGACTGATGCACACCTGCACCGTGATTTATACTGTTTATTTGTGTGCACTGATTTTTTTTTCTTTCATTGTGTTTTTAAATACATAATGTATCATACTTTTGTAAAAGATTTTAAGTTATTTATTTTTTTTAAGTTAAAGTTTCTTTTGGGATATTGTTTGATACGGGATATTGATCTTGTGACAGGACATGGTTAAGGTTTACTATGGGAATTTTTTACATTTTAATATTTTTAACATTTATTTATTGTCTGATAGTATACGTCATTATATCTAAAACTCGCAATCTCACTCGCAATCTCTCACTTGGTTCAGCATATAACCATAGCCTATGTAACAGAGAACTAAAGGAGTTAAGTATTTCTCAGCAGCTGGAAGATCTCACTATTGTTATTGAAATTTAGGGTATATGCTATGTTCTTATTATGACAACCATATCGCTGTTTTCCCCGTTTATATGTTGTACCAATCCTGGGTTGCCAAGTGTGCTATTGCCCTCAGAAATCTCTACTTTAAAACTAGCAGTGAGTAGAATTTTTTATATGGTGTGAGGGTTTGACTAATCTCATCAATTGTATTTAAATAGGTTATTTTATTTTTACCATCCAGTAACAGTTAAGGTGGATAACAGGTGTGTGTGTGTGTATATATATATATATATATATATATATATGTATATAACCTTTATTTATTTTTATTTTTTATTATTTATTCATTTGTTATTTACATCTGTCCCCCACAGCCTTATTTTCATTAGCAAAAATAAATAAAGTAAAACAAAAAATAAAATAAAAAAGTCTGTACCCTGAATAAGATCCATATATGAAATAAAAGCAAATTATGTTAAAACACAGTTGTACGTTGTCCAAGAAACCCACTGTCTAGTTAAAAGTGTAGGCTATAGCTAACTTTTTTTTAAATAGGCTAATAGTCTACAGTAAATAGAATCAAACTATATAAACTTAATACTTTTAAAACGACTTTTATACCGGTTTAAAATGTTTTCTTTTTTTAAGGGGTCTTATTGGTGATTGGACTGTTTTTGGCACAACGACCTGGCAACCCTGCAAACAGTGTAGTGTTGCTTGAGATGAGCCAGTCTCGGTGAAACTGCGCCCGTCACAAAATCGTGATTGTGTTCCTCATGGTTTTGTTTTGATGGCTTAGTTTGAAGAACATTTTACATGTGTCCCCACAGTGAGTTCAGGAAGATAAAAAAAAAACAGCTGCTTAGGCATCCTTGATGAACTTGATGGGAAATGTTCCGTTAAGTTAAAAGCCTAGAAGACGCGTGAAAAGTGTTTCTTTTTACCAGACACTTGTGTGGTTTGATTCTGAAACATAATTTATATCGGCAAGGGACACGCTGCTGGTTTTTGTGATTTAAGTTCTGTTTTAGGTTCACGTTGCAATTCTGATGTTACCTTCCATTAACGAGTAGCCTAACGTTTTACTTCAATGTATCGTGCTATCATTGTTGTAATAAGTGCGAATATGAGAGTATGAATTTGCAGACTAGCTACACCATTATGAGCTTATACATTGTGCACTGCTCGTCTCTAGCATCAATGGCCAGTCCTACGTCTTGTTTGGATCGCTCTCTAGCGGCCACTGCATTAGAAACCCTTTGTAGACCGTCTCACGCTTGTTGACTTGTTACTTACTCGCTGAGATATCTCTGTAAATTCAGTACTACCAGAAGCACAGCGCGTTTATTATTTTCTTCAAGTTTGCAAGTTGAGTATATCCTAGCAAAAAAAAAAAAAGGTTTCTGACGCCGAACCAGGACCATCTTTATGTTCAGCTGAGCTCCTACACTTTAAAAAGTTTTATAGTTCAGTTAAAGGTAACATGATAAGAAATTGCTAATTTCATTCAAAAGACAGTTTAAATCAAATGGATTACTGATGAAGTCAAGACTGTAACCAAATACTGAGGATTGTGGGGGCCATGTGTAATTTGGGGGTCATGTCCCCCTCTGTCTATGGTGGTTATGGCCCTGGATGTGTTTATATGAATATTTTTGGTTTACACAGAGAAAAACAAAATTTTGGAAGCTGAGCTCTGAAATAAGTAATTCATGCATGACAGACTCCAGAAATGTGTTTGAGCATGATTTTTATTTTAATAAGCAATGTAATAGGGGAATATGACTTGAAAGGCATGATTAGAATGACTGTTTAAACCTAGACTCAATTAGTTGGTGACAAAGCCAGTTAGATGCACCAGAATGACTTTTGGTATCAGGGAGCCACAGAAATGCCATTGTGGCTTTGTGGCACTTACTGGGATGTTTCAACTCTGAAAAACATGAAAAAAAAAATTATATTACGGAATTAAAAATACAAAACCATTATCCATCTTTTCTGTTCAAAACTTAGATGATGCTAGAATTGTGGACTGTGGTCGGGACATTGTCCTCAGCATACTAAGTATGTGCTCTCATGTGGGCATATGAGAAAAATATGTGTTTAATCAGACTTTGACAGCTAATTAGTTCAGTACACAACTGTCATTTTGAATTTAAAGAGGGGACCGTTTGAGATTATCCTTAAAGAGTAGAAATCTTTCACTATTTTCAGCATATTTTTGATCAATTCACATATTTCAAAATATTAAGAGATGATATTAATAGATACAGGTGAGCAGGGTGGTCATATCAATGCTAGTGGTGTACTTTGGCAGACACTGCAATAGTGAAGTGTGACAAACGTGATGACCGCCATCCTTTTGAAAGCACCAGCCATCTTCAGATGCTGCTAATTAAGGTACTTTGAAACGTTTGTGATGGACAGAAACTTGGGTGAATGACCTATGACTAATTTATCAGTTCACAGAGAGTGACCAAACGGTCGCCTGACCTCAGACATTTCCTGTCTTCTGTGAGTGCGCGTCTCTGTGTCTCTGCGTTGACAAGTAGAAGCCACAAGGCTTTGATTTGCATGTAAAATAGACACCTTTTAAATGCCAAAGAATTTGTAACATCTGATACTTATAACATTGGAATATCTTGTGCATATGACTGTTTTGCAAGAATGTTTTGTGAAGTGAATTTAATTGTAGTATACGCTTTTTTTGTGTGTGATGTGTCACAGAGGACAGAAAATGTGAGGTTGACATTTAGTTTTTAAAAGGAGCTTTACAAGTCAGTGACAGTATATGGTAAGTAATTTCCTTTTGAATAACTAAACTGGCTGTGTTTTTTAGTAAACAGTTATGTTTGCTTGTGTGTGGCCTCCCCATGTTGCAAATATCGCAGGAAATTAATTGTGTCGGCCTGCTTTACCGACTCAAACCACAAGACTTTAGGCAATAAGCAAATGCATTTGTTTAATGTAGACGTCTGACATTTTATTTAATTACGTTTTAACTGTCCTGCTTTACTGTTAGTTTCTGGGAATGCTTGCTTTTGCGGTCGTCGAGTTTGAAGCGTGGCGAAGTGATTTCGAATGTTCGGATTTCAGGAGTGCTTGTGCGGTTGTTATGCAAGTCGACCCGAGGGCTGTGGCAGTGCAAGGGCAGGCAGAATTCCTCCGTGTAAAGGGTTCTGTGAATTAGAGAGCTTTGGCAGGAACACATGTGGGCAAATGGACAGCAGTTGTAAAGATTGCTTAGATATGTCAAACAGAATATCCTTGATCTATGGCAATCTGGCGGCCAAGAGTGAACTCTGGGAATCAGGGGAAGGAGACTGAAAAAAACAACAACAATGCCCTAGACCAAGTTCAGTAGTATGGCATGTAAGAGCAGGTTGTCTGTCTCTCCGTCCATCGGTTTGTCTGTCTCTGTGTCCATCTATCTATATATCTGTCTGTCCATCCATTTGTTTGTCTGTCTCTTTGTCTACATACAGTATCTATCTGTCTGTCTGTCTTATAATCAGCAGGGAAACAAAAAGTGATAGGAAAAACATTTTGCAAAAGGAAAAAAATACATTTAAAACAAATATTGTTTATTTAAATTATGAAAACTGTTACCACAAAAAAAAAAGTGTAACCATAAAAACTGATATTCAGAATATTACCGGTTTAATTCTATTTTTATCATCTAAATGCAGTCCTGGTGAATATATGAGACTTGCCGACCACGAACATTGAAATGGTATTGTGTGTGTATATACTGTATCTATATATATTGAACTTTGTTGTCTATTGCATTTCTGCCTTGTATTGGCTCATAGTGGGTTAAAAATTGCAAAAAGCTGCTTTGTAAGTCATTTTTTGTGCTTTTTAAACTGCTTCCTTATTGTTCAGGCTTGCTGATGGTTAGAAGTCCTCAATATGTTCCATCCTTTCAAGCCATATCATTTCAAATTGCATAAAAGTGAAAGTTGAAGCTTTATTTAACCCCTTTGAAATTGAGCTAGACAACTCTTTATTTTACCCTGCCTCACCCCAGATGCTCTGAGACCGGGTCAGTCCCTTCTAAAATGCAGAGCCTTTAACCATCTGAATGTGACCTTTGAGAGACACCTGGAAGCCATTGACTTCAATCAAAGATGTTCCTTGAAGCAGCTGAGGAGCACCTTCCATTTTTTTTACCCTGCCGTATTTAGTGAGGTACTGCACTGTAGTTTACAGTGTGATGCAATTAGATCAGTGAACGTCTGTTCTTCTCACAGTAACTGTGAACTCAATCACTTTTGACTTCTTCAGTTCCCGAGCCAAAACAATGAGGCCTTAGTGCATAGATATTATTCACAATCCCTTGAGCAAAAAACTGAAGTAAATATTCTCTCAAATCCCTTTGAATACAGTCAGGCCTATTTCTCAAAAATATCAAATCTTCTGTCGGAACTTTGTGAGGGCGTATAACAGGTCAGCGATCAGATCTATAATTTAAAAGTAAATCTTGTCTTAAGGGATCACTATTGAGAAACCTCTTTATCATGCATTTGTGGTGGGCAGTTTCACTGTGTATTCGCAGCTGGAGGTCTCCAGTGGAGACGAGTTGATTCTGTCAACTTTTTTTGTCAGAGTGAGTCCGCTCTGTTTGCGCGCTTATGAACACAATGGCTACTGTGCTGCCATTCGCGTGCAAACCCCGGTATGCAACATGTCTCTGTTGATTAGTTTCTCTGGCGGGAGAATCCACAGATGACTGTGCTTCCTGTCTTGTTTATTATTAAACTACATTATGGTCACTGTTGTAGCCTTAAATGATGGCTCTGTTCCTTTCTTGAAGAACCTGGAACCATTTAGTTGTACCCACCAATCCTGTCCTGTATGCTCTTATAAATGTTGAGAATGTCCAAATAAATGCAGAATATGTTTTTTGTAACTAGCTGAAACTTTTTAATGATTACATTTTTGCTTGTGTCTCTACTCATCCATGATAGAATTTTCAGCAGCCGTTACTCCAGTCTTCAGTGTCACATGGTCCTTCAGATATCATTCTAAAATACAGATTTGTCACTCAAGAATTTTGGTATACTTGTAATTATAACCAAAGATAAAAAAAAAAAATACAGTTGTACTGATCCCAAAATTATATATATAGGATATATATAGGATAGGATTGGTAACTATATACATGTATATATAGTCAGGTTGTAACTACCCAGAACTGCAAGTTATCCAAGTTATAAATAATATTGTAGCTTTGTATATGTATAACTATTGCAATGAAAAAGAGACTTACACCAGTGGTTTCACACTCCAGACAATACATAAATAAGGTTAATATGCACCCTCTTTTTAATGTCCTGGGAAAATCCTGGCCTAAAATGTCTGGATTGTGGCTGTTTTCCAGTTGTTTTCATGCTTCCTGAAGTTAACAAATGAAAAGTAGTTTGCACAATAGTGTGCAAGCATTGTACATTCTACAGAGAACAGTCCAAGCAATGCAAATTACACTTAGATATAATGTATTAATGTATAAGGACTGTATGGAGCATCCAAAGTAAAAAAATTTAGGCAATCTAGAAATCCCAAACAGGATATGCACAGAAAAAAAGAGAATATATGGTCACCCTAACATAAATGATACATACAGATCTGTACATTTGCATAAATCTTTTGTTGAGCACACGTTGATTGATCCTAAAGTAAAATTGATGTTTCTACCACAGAGGTTACAGGGGTGAGCTCCCAGGGATGCCAGGGAGGCTGTCAGACCTGCTCGGTTTACAATGGCTGTCTGACCTGCAAACCCAAGCTTTTTATTCACCTGGAGAGGGACGGGATGAGGCAGTTTGGAGTGTGCCTGGCCTCCTGCCCTAATGGTTTCTACGGCACCCGTTCCCCTGACCGGAATGACTGCATAAGTAAGGCACATGTTTTGTCTCAGCTTCTCCTTGAAATATTTACACTACCGACGTCTTTATGTCTTAGGTACAGTAATAAAGCTACGGGCATTGTGTGTATACTATAGCATTCCCTTCTGAGCTCAGGCAATGTGGTAATGTGTGCGTATCCTGTCTTGCAGAGTGTGGGTCAGAGTGCGACTCATGCTTTAACAGGAACTTCTGCCTGCGCTGCAGAGCAGGCTCCTACTTGCACAAGGGCAAGTGCACGGAGAGCTGTCCAGATGGGCTGGTGCCCAGCGATACCATGAAAGAGTGTGTGCCTGGTGAGTGCCCAGTTCACAGTTACAGATATGATGGACTAGTTTTTAGTATCCTTTCCTCCAGTGCTGGGGAAGCTACTTTGAAACTGTAGCTGGCCAAACTGTAAGAAGCTAAACTTAATTTCAAGTAGCAAAACTACAGCCAAGCTACTGTTTTGCAAAGTTAGCTACAATACAAGCTACAGACAAAAAGCAGTTAAATACAAGTTACTGATTAAAAGGTGTGATATATTATAAAATATCTCAGTGATATAATTTAGCATTTAATTAGAGCTGTAGTTTTATGGCACAAAAACTATTAGGGGTTTTGGTTGAATTAAATTAATTATGGTGACAGAATCAAACTTGAACATATAAATGCATAGTAAATCTACTAGAAACCTTCATTTACACAATTTAGGTGACAATTTAGTACATTGTACTGAGATATGAATCTGTAAATCATTTTCAATTGTCATCATTTTCATCAATTTATTAAATCCGAATTAAACTATTCATTAGAATGAATTAAAATGCCTTTCAAAATGTATATATGAAAGAGATAATCAACTGAATGAACCAGTTCACTAGAACGAAGACCATTTGAATCAGAGAAGGGTCATCTGAATAAAATGATTCATTAATATGAATCAGACTTTCAGAATCTACATATGAGAGAGAGGACAGTCCTGATGAGCCAATTCACTAGAATTAATCCAAAGCTACATATTAAAGAGTTGACCATGCAAATGAACCGATTCTTTAAAATGAATAAGACTTTCAAAAGCTACATATTAGAAAGAGGATCAACTAAATTAACCAGTTGACTGGAATTAATCAAATTATTAAAAGCTACACGTTGGAGAGGGTGCCATCTGAAAGAACCAATTCATTAAAACGAGCCAGACTTCCCGAAAGGTACATATTAAAGAGAGGACAATCATAATTAACTGAATCATTTCTGTGGTTCTCAAACCTGTCCTGGAGTACCCCCAGCCCTGCACATTTTGTATGACCCCCTCATTTATCACACCTGATTCAACTCATCAGTGGAGACTGCAAGACCTCAAGTATGTGTGTCCCACTGGGGGTACTTCATGGAGAGTTTGAAACCCCTGTATTAAACAGAGGGCTGTCTAAAATAACTGATTCACTAGAAAGAATCAGACTTTTAGAAGCTACATATCAGATAATTGATTATGATTGCTGAAGTGCTGAAGCAATTAACTAATCAGTAACCAGAGCAACTAACAAGGGTGTGGTTCAATGAGTGTCCATCACAACAAACAAGGGAGCAGAGCAGCAGGGAAACAGGATAGAAACAAGGCAACAATAGGGACACAAAACTACATACTATAAGACCTTGAACACAGACACATGAAACACAGACAGGGATTGTGACACTAATACTCAATGGAAAAAGTAGTTTGTTAAAAGCTGCAATAGCTGAACACTCTCAGAAAAAAAGCTTTCTTCTTTCAGACGAATCCAGTCGGAGTGATATTAAAAATTGTCTTTGATCTTTCAAGCTGTTTCATGGCACTCAACGGGTGTTGCATTGCTTCAGTCCAAAAGACGTGAAATAAAAAGCGCCCTTCGAATCGAAAACTGCTTGTAAACTATGAGGTTGGCATTGTGAGTCTCGTGAAAACCAATGTTTGTTTACAGGGTCAAAGGAAGCAAAGTTTCCTTACTTTAGCAAAAGAAAATCAGTCTCCTCTTTGCTTATATCGAAATCCTCCAACATTCTTCTTTACAAATCCTTGTTTTGTATTTCTAATAAGTGACCGTTGTTTTGTTTTGATCTCTCTGCTGCGTTTCCGCGTGCGTCACTTCTGAGTGGCGTATGCGTCACTTCCCTGGAACCACTTAGTTTACTACAGTGAGAACATGCCAGATTAAAGTGATTATTACGTTTTGAATATGGTTATTTTTCTTACAAAAACGCATCAATTCACTACAGGAAGCCTTTGTTCAACCCCAGAGCATTGTGAGACACTTTTTTTGTTATGGAAGGGCACTTTTTATTTCACAACTTTTGGACTGAAGCAATGCAACACCCGTTGAGTGCCATGAAGCAGCTTGAAAGATCAAAGACAATTTTTTAATATAACTCTGACTGGATTCATCTGAAAGAAGAAAGTCATATACAACTAGGATGCCTCGGGGGTGAGTAAAATGCAGACCAATTTAAATTTTTGGGTGAAGTAACCCTTTAAGAATAACCCTTTAAAAAGTTAGTAGCATGGTTACTTTTTGTTATTTATTCCCCATCTAATGAAACTGACAGTATGTGTGTGTGTTGGTTATACAGCATGTCCTGCAGACTGCGACTCCTGTCAGAACGGTGACGTGTGTACAAGGTGTGGGCCGGGACACTTCTTACTGCATGGACAATGTCATCACGTCTGCCCAGACGAGTTTGAGCCCAATGACTCAATGGAGTGCATCCCGACAGGTTAGAATCTGACATAACACCTGCTGTCAAGACACAGTGCTGTATGTGCGTGGCTTCACTAGCTTGTTAACTGTGTTTTAGTGCACTGTGAAGTGGGCGAGTGGAGTGAATGGGGACCCTGCTCACGCTCAGGTAAAACCTGCGGCTTCAGATGGGGTGAAGAAACAAGGACCAGGAAGGTCCTACAGAATCCCTCTCCAATGGGGACCCCGTGCACAGCTACTTCTGAAAAGAGGGAATGCCTTGTCAAAAGAAGAAGATGTAAGTCACTAATATAATTATTGATAAATAGACCCAGTCATCACTGAAAATTGTAAGCCTGATCACAGGAGTAAAAAGCTGCCTAATTTGAGGTACTATGAAGTTGAGGATGAGGTTTGCACCAAAAGCTTAAAACCCTATATGAGCAATAATAATAGTAATGCTTGATGTAGTGAATGGAATTACTAGTGGGCTGTTGTACAGTTTCCACTTTTATAGTACAAAAAACATTTTCTGTTTTTATTATCGTATAAATGCTTGTTTTGTATCGTCAGGATTATAATTATAAATATAAGAGCCAGAAATATTTCCCAACTAATGCAAAACAAATACATGGAGCAGATTCAAGGATCCGTCCAGTTGTAAGCTTAACCATATTTGGTTTGTTTTGAATGTTTATTTGTATAGTGGTATTTGTGGGACATTGCTGCTTTATGACAGACAGCAGGCCAACTCGACGCTCCATTGCTCTCCACCTCATAAACACTCAGGGCCTCAGCGCAGAGAGAGGGAACAGAGGAAAATATAAGGGGGTGGAGATCTGCATGTGAACTTTTCAGACTCCAAAGAACAATGACATAGATTGATCTCACACACAAGTTCAAAAAAAAACTTTGCAAATGTCTCTCTGTTCCAATAAATCTTTAAAGAATCATAGGCACATTTATGATGCAGATATATTTCAAGAGGATAGCAATGCATATATACATGAAGTGTCCAACATACCACATTAAGGTTAATTAAGTGCATTATCAATTTATTTTTTTCTGAATTTCCAGCGTGAAACACTCATTGGGTTGTTTTAGTGTATTTAATAAAGTAGAATTTAGCATAATTAGCATAAAATAGAATTCAAAATTGTAAAAAATAAAAAATAAAAATTGTAATAATTTAATAAAAATTACACATTACACATATTACATTACACAAAATTACACATATATTTATGCTCATTAAATTATGAGGCCCCTCCAAATTCTATAGCATTGCATATTTAGTTTGCAGAGAAGGAATCCCATAATGCACTGTAAAACAATCTATAATAAAAGATGGTGCACTAAACACAAAACCACATAGACAGACGGACGGACAGACAGACAGATAGATGGACATGTATTCTCTTATTCCCCAACTCATTGCTTGTGCCCAGAAAAACGTTTTGTTCCATGTTAAGACAAAGTGAGGAGTGTTGTATTGATCCGCTGGGGGCCACGAGTGAGGGGTGTATTTTATACACTTCAGGCTCGGTTATCGACCTCGCCCCTGCTTGTGATTACCCAGCTGCCCCAACTCCTGGAACATCAACTGCACACTAATTATCTGCTGGGGTTCTGTCCTGTCCGTGTTTATGTTCCACATACACCAGCAGGGTCAGTGGTCTGACTCCCGCCAACACAAAGTAATCCCAAGCCGCCCACTGACACTGATACATCCTCCTTGTCCACCCCCCGCTCCTGATACACACACACACACACACACACACACAACTGTTTTACTTGTTGTTACCCCAGCCAAATCCCTCTCCATTCTTCTCCCGTTACTTGTCATTTGTTTTTCTTTCGTGTTCTCCCGCTGACTAATCCTGACCTTTTTCTTACACGGCTTGTCCAAAAGCAGCCCTGTGTCTTGCCCCTGTCCTTTCACTTTCAGGCTTCATGACTCTAAATGCAACTCCTTGTGTCAACAAGTGATCTTTTTTCTTCCATTTTTTTGTTGATGGATTAAACTGAATGACAGCAAATGTTACAATGTAATGTAATGTTGCAAAAATGTTCCTTTGATGTTTTTTTTTTTTTAAAACAACAATTTTTTTTAATTTTATTTATCGTTTCCACAAAAACATTAAGCAGCACACCTGTCTTCTTAAAATAATAATAATAATATATCAATCAATCAATAATAAAAAAAAACATAATAATAATAATAATAATAATAACAGTAATAAAATAAATAAAAATTAATTTAAAATATATAAGTAAATAACTGTTGCTTGTACACCAAATCAGCATATTACAGTAATTTTTAAAATAGAAAAAAATATTTTAAATTGTAACACATTTTGACAATATTACTGTTTTATACTGTATTTTTGATCAAATAAATACCACATTGTTGAGACTTAAAAAAAAAAAATTAAAGAATTTTACTGACACCAAACTTTTGAATGATAGCATACATATACTGTGTATGCCTGTGTGTACATGTTTTACCTATACAGTATGTGACCCTGGACCACAAAACCAGACATAAGGGTAAATTTTTCAAAATTAAGATTTATGCATCACATGAAAGCTGAATACATAAGCTTTACATTGTTAGGATGTGATGATTTTTGGCCGATATACAACTATTTGAAAAACTGGAATCCGAGGGTGCAAAAAATCTAAATACTGAGAAAAAAGTTCTAAGCAATGCATTTTACTAATCAAAAATTACATTTTGATATATTTACAGTAGGAAATTTACAAAATAGCTTCATGGAACATTACTGAAAATTATTTTTCAATAATTCAGTTCAATAATTTTGACCCATACAATGTATTTTTGGCTATTGCTACAAATATACTATATATATATATATATATATATATATATATATATATATATATATATATATATATATACACTATATACTATATATATATTGCTACAGATGATGCTAACCCTGAATCAACAAACAGAACTAACAAATATTGCTACAAGTGTGACTGCATCATATAATAATTGTTAATTAATAATATTAATAATGTTCATCGTCTGGCTGACTACGTCTTGTATTCATTTTTCTAAAAATCCTGTCAAACGTGCACAAACTGACAGTCACCACATATAAGCTACTACTAAATATTTTAGAAACATAATTTTCTGTAAAGTTGCTTTGTAACGATTTGTATTGTAAAAAGCGCTATACAGATAAACTTGAATACCCCAGCGACTTAAGACTGGTTTTGTGGTCCAGGGTCACATATAGTAGATTAACAAATATGGCATCCCAGCATCAGTTGTGTGTGTGTGTGCGTGTGTGTGTAGCTCAATTGTTCACTGAACTCTTAGCCTCTGTATGCAGCTCTGCCCTGCTCAGCAGCACCAACCTCCCTAAGGGAGTGCAGCTATACTGGGCCTTCAAAGCCCGGGCATTCCTCCTGTGGGACAGGCCAGAGCCCTTAATCCCAGCCTGGCTCCTGCCAAAAGCCCCCCGGAAGACAGCATGCCTGCAAGGGAGGATGTGACCCCCTCCACCCTTCCCTACCCCACTCCCAGGGCTCATTAATGAAATTGTGCCCCACTGCACCACATCATATCCCCTTTCAACAATCCCCACCTCAGAGTCCTTAACAGCAGCAGACTGGGACGATTTGGGTTGTCAGGGTTGATTTTAGAGGGTTTCACCTTTTAGTGACTGTGCAGCAGTTACACCCCCCCCCCCACTCTTCAATCTGTCCTGACACAATTTTCACCCTCTCATCTCCCTCCTTTTCTCCCCTCTCAATCACTCTTTCAAGAATAATGTATAATCAGAGCCAGATGACTCCCCATTTCATCTATGTTGAAATAGACACAACTATGAGACAAAATTTGTTCCAAACCATTTCAGGCTTGCAACACATGTTAGAGGAGGATAGAACTGCAATCCATTGATGATGAATAGATCCATTATTGTGTGGCTACTTTTAGCTGTAGATAGAACACCTGTAAACTTGTGCATGGATTTGACATTTTTTATCGTCACAGAGCAAAACTATTTATTTTAAAATGTTATACTCATAATTGCACTTTATTCTATCACTCAAATGTTAAAGGTTAGTAAGATTTTCTTAAATAAATTACTACTTTTATTCAGCAGGGTGTATTAAGGCTAAATAAGATTATTTTTCTTGCTCCATTGGCAGACATTTTTGCTTGTTTTAAGTAAAAGCTAACAATTTTATTTATTTATTTTTTTAGAAAAAAGACAATATCTATTAAAAAAAGTAATTTTACTTGTAAAAAAAAGCATCTTGATTTGAGAATGTTTAGCTGTTCAAAAATAAGACAAAAATACTAAAAGTGGCAAAAACTATAGAGTGTTTAAACAACATGAATACTAATTAAATTAAACAAGCACATACAATTTTAATCTTTCAATTGAACAAAAGTGACAGTAATGAAATGTATAATTACAAAATATTTCAATTATAACTATTTCTATTCATCAAAAAAGTTCCCGCAAAAATGTCAAGTACCACCACTATTTCCAACCTTGATAATAATAAGAAATGTTTCACGAACACCAAGTCAGCATATTAAAATGATTTCTGAGGAATCATGTGACACTGAGGACTGGAGTAATTCAGCTTTGCCATCACAGAAATAAAGAAAAAATATATTATATTGAAATATAGACCAGTTATTTTATTTAAATTTATTTCAATAATGTTTCACAGTAGCACTATTTTAATTGTATTTTTGATCAAATAAATACAGCCTTGGTGAACATAAACATTGAGAATCTTTCTGACCCCAGACTTCTGAACAGTATTGTGCATATCTCACAATTATGAGTTCATATCTTACAATGTGACTTTTGATTTTAAATTATTAAATTATTTTACATATAGTTTTACCCTGAGGCAGAAACAGCCTTCCATAACTAAAACGATATGTCACCGAAAGATCACAAAAGAAAATTGTTTCTCCTGGATAGTAATAAGATTAAATGGAGAAAAAATGGAGACTTTCCATTTTTTCAGTTGCCCCTTAAAAAAATAAAAGAAAGAACAATGTCTCAAACACTGCTCAATGTGCTCAAAAGTCTAAGCTTTTTATCACATTATTCCTGCAAAACCAAATTATCTGAGCAATGCTACCCATAATAACTTTACACTGTTTATACTGTATGACATTAATTGTCACATTCGATTCAAAATCTCCAATGGGTCTTGTGCCTGCGCTTTGAAAGAGCCATGACGTTTTCCTCAAGGACTGAATCTGCTTCAGCATTGGTGAGCAGATGCTCAAGAACATGTTCCATCCCTGAAGAAATCGCTTGTATCCAAATCATCGCATGACAGTTTACTGAAAAACTTGACAGCCTTCCAGCTCTGAAAGAGTGGCAGTAAACATATCCAAAATAATCACCGCAGAGCTCTGGTCATGTCATGCCTTGGTTTATGGGAAAGGCAGAGAATTACGCCTAATCCATTGATCTCCAAATCATTACGACAAAGACAACAGTGTACGCAGAGGGAACTTCCTGTGTTTAAAGAGACGGGACGGCGAGAGGGGAGATGATGACAGTGAGTGAAATGTGTGTGTGTGTGTGTGTGTGTGTGTGTGTGTGTGTGCTTCGCTCGGTCAGACACCGTACATGAGTTCATGATGCACCATACAATCAAAACAGATTGGAGCCAGCGGAAGGTTAGTTCCTACTCCAGTTTCAGTGGCAAAATAAGAGTCGTGCATCCTCAGGGGCGAGTTTATTTCAAGAGTCGGGACTGCAATGGCCCCCAATCGCCCTGGCTGGATCCCAGGAATGTGTGGGTCAGTGTGAGTTGCAGTGGGCAGGGAGTCCGGCTGATAAATAGAGCCCCGCTTCGGGAGGGGGAAGCGGGGGAGAGGTGCTTGTCCACCTCAGCGCTTTTCCGATCCTGATCCGTGCCCCACCGATAAGCCTCTGACAATAATGGAAATTGGCTAGCTGTGAGCATTGAGCAACAGCGAGATAAAGTCATATTAACAGAATTTTTATTTTAAGTCTTTCTATTTTCGATGAGCTTATCGGTTATTCTGGTGTCAAACGTTCAACTGAGCGGCTTCACCTTGGTTGTTCATCTTGACAGTTGTATTCCAAAGAGACGTACGCTAATCTCAGGAATCGTGTTCCTGGAAGAACCCGGACCGGTTGCTCAACAGCGCAGAGCTGATAAAATTGATGGGTCGCCCCCACCTTTTTGCATATCCACTGTCTTATTCACACAGACATGAAAATGCTGTCATAATTCACTCACTCTCATGTTGTTCTGAAACCATACGCTGTTATTGTTTGGCGAATATTTGAAGAATCTTTCTGTATAATGACACTTAAAGTGACCAACTTGGGGGAAGGGCCAAAAATGCTTCTTTCTGAAAGAATAAAGACTAGTTAGTTAACACCAAGAATGGTAACTAATGATAACTACTAGTGTCCACACCAACACACAATAACATTCTGTTTTATTATAAGCGCACACTGCTTGAGCCCTTTAAAGCAGGATGCATTCTGATTGGCTGTCAATGTTTTTATTGCTCATCAGCTGGAAACAAAATAGTTCTGAAAGTGATTCGAACCATATAGTTTCTCAAGTTTTTATCTTGTGTGAATGTGAAATTTTGATTCATTGTCATCCATCATATGACTTCAGAAACAATATTATTATTTTAATATTATTAATATATACTATTATAGTATATGGAAATATTTTTAATTAACTTTTATCGTTGTTTTCATAAAAAAAATTAATAATTTATTATGTGCTTTTATCAATTTATTTTATATATATATATATATATATATATATATATATATATATATATATATATATATATATATTTTTTTTTTTTTTTTTTATATAGGCCATATATTTTGTGTTTCTGTAATACTTTACTTTTTATTGTTTTAGATTTAAAGGTCACTGAAAAAAACATGACACAAATTAAGACAAATGTCATTTGTAGGCGAACCGCCTCTTTAAAACTTGACAGTGTAAAAGAAAGAATGAAATGGAAAAAGATGCTGCACAAGACTGTCATCTTGTGGTAGACCAGACACAACCAATCACACAATGCACCAGATGGCTCTGCTGTTGCACAACTGTATAAATTGGTCTTCAACCTGGATTCCATCAAACTCTTAATAATCTATGAAAAACACTTTTAAATATAAGTGATGATTGCCGAAGGGATGTCTCCCAAGCAAAACTGCTGAAAATTAAGAACAATGGTCATCTTAGGTTGAATGAGTAGTGCCATCTGGAGCTGGGGAGAGATGAGGGATGATGGGAAATCACTAAAGACTGATTAATAGAATGACAGAATAATTCAACATGCCTGCATTGCTAATAAATCAGCCCAGATGCACGCCAAACTCTGTCTGGTCAGCGCGATATTCATATTGTGTGTGTGTATACTTCTTCCTGTTACAATACTTTCTCTTTTTCCCAGATTAATATGCAAAAACACTGAAAGCAATTTTCCTAAAAACTGTAAACATTGTGGTGCTTGAAAAACATTACTCATAAACATCCCAAACCAAAATGTAAGCATTAAAATCTGAATTGTTTGTTCTGTAGATATGAATGATAAGTCTTATGTTCAGCAAGGCTGCATTTATTTGCTCGAAAATACAGTATAATCAGTAATATTTAGAAATATTACAATTTAAAGAACTAATTTTCTATTTGAATATATTTTGTTATGTATTTGTAATTTATTTTCCTTTTTCTTGAAACATAATTTGTTCTTGTGATATGGCAATTTATTTTTATTTTTACTTTGATGAATAGATCATTTAGAAGAATGATAAATCTTTTGTTAAAATATAAATCAATTTAATACAACCTTGCTGAATAAAAGTATTAATTTCTTTCAAAAACTAATATACTTAGAATTTTATTTTTATTTTATTTTTATTTAATTACTTCTCTAGTGAACAGATTTTTACCTGGTGAAAAAAAAACACTTTATATTTGCCTCAATAATTGTTGCACAATGCCTCATGCTGTCACCATTTGTCCTCTCAGGTAAGCCAAAAGGTCAGCGGCGGGGAGAGAAGAAGAAACGCTTCAACCTGCAGGAGAAAGAGAACACTGAGGCCCGTCGAGAGAGGAAGAGAGAACGAGAGAAAGAGACGGTCGACCGAGAGGATTCAGAAAGCCGGAACAAAACAGAGCACCGTCCCCGGAGGGACCAGAGCAGAGACGCTGGAACAGTATAGAGAGATGCTGCTCCTCACTGCTCCTCTGCCTTTCTTTCCCCTATCAGTCCATGTCACCCCCTCACCCTCTTAACCCCTCGCCGTGGGGGTGTTGCTGCTACCTGTATAATTTAAACGTATACTGTATATGCATATGAGAGAGGGGGCGCTCGTCATCCACACCATTGCAGACATTGAGGACGCAACTTAAACTTCAGAGGGCACCCTTCAGCCCCCTTTGCGGCCTGTCAGGTGCTGGATTGAGGCTGAACTGTGTAATGTGGGGATGTTTCCGTGGAATGTTTTTTTTTTTTTTTTCTAAAGGGGGTCCAGGTACAGCGCTGTATCATGGTTTGAATGTAGGTTTTTGAGACATTAAAGTAGACTTGTATAAACATCTGTTTTTTTTTTTTTTTGGGGGGGGGGGGGGCTGAGTAAATTAAAAATGAGCATGCTTACTGCCACCGAGGACATTTCCTGCCGCCAGGGGCTGAGAGACTGCATGTTGATTGGTGTAAATGGCTTTCTTCATTCTGGGTGAGCAACAACACTCTCGCTGCAACGTTTTAGTAACTTTTGTTCAGTTTTCTCTGAACAAGTGTTGATTTGCCTGTCTGTATAAACAGGATCCGAGCTTTCCATTGAGGCCAGCTGACCAGAAATCAAAAGCACCTGTATGTCAAATAAACAGTACTGAGTTTGTATTCGTTTGTAATTTATTGCCTCCACCAGCATAAATATACAACAAACACAACAGTAGCCTTAAATGTTTGGTGATACATATAATCAAGATACGAATCTGTCTTATTTTGCATGATTTGTCATTGATCCATATTTAAAGACAGTAACACCTGCACTTCAGTTTCTCTGTGAATAATAGCATTAATACACAATTAAAAAGATAGTTGGAATAAAGTTTTTATTTTACTTATTCAAAGTCTCGTATTGATGAAAATACAGTAAAACAGCTATTATTGTAAAACGTTAATACAATTTAAAATAACTTTTTTATATTATTCAAATAATTGGTGAAGGATGTGATTGAAGAGTACTGACTGCTGAAAATCAAGCTTTGCCATCAATAAATTACATTCTAAAGCATATTCACATAGAAAACAGTCATTTGATATAATAATACTTCACCAATATTTACCTTATTATCTCTGTCAATTAAATGCAGCCTTGGTGAACATACAAGGCTTCTTTTAAAAACATAAGCAAATCTTGATTATTCCATATAATATAGTGTATACATGAATAACAAAATTTGTGATTCATGTTTATACAGCATTATTTGCAGAATTACCTTAACAATAGGCCAAATTAGTTTTGTGGGAGCTTCAGTTGTATAAACAGCCTACATAAATTCACAAAAGAAACAAATGCAATAATAGGAGAAATTGGCTGTTTTTAACCATCCTGTGTTATGAATGCCTGTTCTCATATAAAATTTCCCTATCTTATTGTTTTGTTTAGAAGATTAAAATAATGTTATCATTATATGTTTGAAATGTGACCACAAGAAGATAACACATTTTGAAATGTCTCCACACGCAAGAATCTGCCCGTTTGTAACTGCTGTGCGTGTCTCATCCAGTCCAGTAGGTGGCAGTGACTGATATTTTCTTCCTTTATCACCGCAATAGCGCTTGCGCGAGTGAGACAGATGCCGATTGCCGAGTTGAACGACAACATGCTGCGTTTTAGAACAATGACTTTCTTATTAAACATGTGAAGATTTTACTTTTAATAATTTACCTTGCTTAATATACTGGTATATTAAGTACATGCGGGTAGCCGAAACCGCTGTTGTTTGTGCTTTTGTCATTTTATTAAACACAAAGTGCTCTGTCTTTTACTATCGTATAAGTTGTTTTACCTTTAATCGTAGAGGTCGGGAGCTCAGACAGTCATGTCAGTGACAGGTGAGTCTCTCCATCAGTCCAGTGCTCTGAGTGAAAGGACCCTGACACCAGAAGAGCTGGACAAACTCAGGAATGACCGCGTCTTAGTGTCCGACTTTAAACAGCAGAAACTCGAAATGGACGCTCAGAAAAACTGGGACTTGTTTTATAAAAGAAACACGACGAACTTTTTCAAAGACAGGCACTGGACTACCAGAGAGTTTGAAGAACTGAAAAACTGCAGAGAGGTCAGAGAGATATGCATGCATTTGCTGTAACATGTTTGAGTTTGTGTATATGATTGTAACTTACATCTATTCTCTCAGTCTCAGGGCCAGAAGCTGGTGTTATTAGAGGCTGGCTGTGGGGTTGGAAACTGTATTTTCCCTCTTCTGGAAGAGGATCTCGGTATCTTCATTTATGCTTGTGACTTTTCTCCACGAGCTGTTGAGTTTGTGAAGGTAAAAGTAACCAAGTTATGTTTTTTTCACTCACATCTGTTCAAGCTTTTTCAGTTTTTGTAATGTTGCATATATAAGCTAATTGTTTACATGCATGATTATTCTTTATGATTGCAGCAAAATGCCTTGTATAGCACCGAGCGATGCCTTGCGTTTCAGTGTGACCTCACTAAAGATGATCTCCAGGCCACCATACAAGTGGAGACAGTGGATGTAGCCACACTGATATTTGTTCTGTCTGCAATTCATCCTGACAAGATGCTGAAAGCCCTGGAACAGATTTATAAGGTACTGCTGATCACATGTTGTAAGACTGAAACTATCACAGTGCATAAACATTTTTCTAAACACATGTAAACTTAAAACTGAAAGTGATTTTTCATGTTTTTGCATAATATATATTCTTAATATTATGAAGTAATTTATTTTTTAATCAAACTGACAGGTATTAAGACCAGGAGGTATTGTCCTCTTCAGGGACTATGGTCTTTATGATCATGCCATGTTGAGGTTTAAGTCTGGCAATAAGCTGGGCGAGAACTTCTACGTAAGACAGGATGGGACCCGTTCCTTTTTCTTCTCTAGAGGTCAGTATAGCATTAATTTGTTCTTAATCATTTGTTTTACCGCATTGAAGTTAGTGTTTTGTTTCTAATGTTTGTTTTCCATCTGTTTTTTTTTCTCATAGAGTACTTGGCTGGTTTGTTCCAACAGGCAGGATTTGAGAGTCTAGTGAACGAGTATGTGTTGAGAGAAACTGTGAATAAAAAAGAAGGTCTGTGTGTTCCCCGAGTGTTCCTGCAGAGTAAATTTCTCAAACCTGTCCCATCATCATCACCAACATAAATGTATTTTTGTGTCAAGTGTCATTCATTCATTTATTGTATTTCAGATAAATACAATTTCCAATTACATGTTGTTTTTGTACTATCTCATACTGAAATAAAATCTGTATATTTTTCAATTGTTTGGTGGATTTCTTTATTTCAGGTTTGAGAATAACGTTGTGTGGTGGACACTTTCTAATGTTTATTGTAGGGTGCAGAGTTGTATGTAATTATACCCATAGATATGTATGTAAGTAGAATGTATTTTTTATATTTATATATACATATTTGATCATACATATGATCCGATCATTGTTGTTCTAGTCAAGTGGTTAGGAATTAATCGTTTTCCACTTCCCAATGAACCCAGCGTTAGACGAACATTGGATGCAGTTTGTTTTTTCCGGGGCAGCAATGGAGTGTAGCAAGTGCGTTTGTGTGTTCTCTCGTCTCAGTGACAGATGTTTTATAAACAAGGCCTAAGTCGACGCTGGATTTGCACATCGTTTGCTATTAAAACATGGAGTGGTCCCAGTGATAAAAGACCACATTCACGTAAGTACAACTGCATCCGATTTCTGTCTTTTGTTGGAAATAAGCACATAAGTGATTACGTTATGTTAATGGAAACAAAACGAAACGTCAGTATTATAGCTCCGCCCACTGCACGCCTCCAGGAGCTCGGCTTTTTCCGGGGAGATTCGGAAAGCTGTATTTTTCTTTTATGTATATATGATAAAACTAAAGGCTTTTTTTGGAGATATGAAGGATGCAGTACTACTCTACTTAAGATTAACATGAGATTAGGTGAAACTGTGTATGTTATGTACCCTTTAAGGAACTGTGTAGTTTGTTTTTTTTATTTTATGTTTTGGAGCCCCCTGCAGTAAGGTTTGTAAAAAGTCCCAGTGGTAAATCTCGTTATTGTAATTATTGTGATTTTATTTTCATTTTATTGTTTGTTTTTTATTTTTATTTTAAATAAAATAATTTAAATAGAAAATAAGTACACATTTAAAACTATTTACGTCAGGTTAAACGTAAAACAATAAATTAGCAAACGAATACATAATTTTAAATGCACACAAGAAAGCACGTTGGAATATTTAGTAATGTCGTTTTTAATACTGCAATAAGCCATCTCATAAAAATTATTGAAAAAATTGTATCTCTGAAAATACTATTTTGTCAGTTGTCGTGGCCGAGTGGTTAAGGCGATGGACTAGAAATCCATTGGGGTCTCCCCGCGCAGGTTCGAATCCTGCCGACAACGAATCTTTTCCGTTCTGGAAACCAACCAGCAAACCGGAAGTGTTAGACCAACTTCCAGAGCACAGAAACTAATGTTTAACAGATCGGTAATTTTAATTTAGTAGAATTTGACTAGTTATATTATGCATTGACAGGATAGCAACGAAATGATCCACGCGTTTCTATGGTAATAAACTCCACCGGATAATCATGGCGGATGATCTGGATGATTTACTTGATGAAGTCGAATCAAAGTTTTGTTGCAGCACGTCTGCGTCTAAACAATCAACTTGTGCTTTAAAACAAAAGGACCAAAAATGTGCGAACCCCGAGGAAAAGAAACAGTCCAGGTATTTGGCTAGCGACATTAGCACCTGAGCTAACGTAGCTACAAACAAACTACTGCAGATAATTTAAAACTAACGTTAAACCCTTTACTTATACAGTCATTACCACACACTTTTGACACAAATAATGTGTTACCAGTCTGAGTGAAAAGATAAAAGGTTTACCATGAGGCTAACAAAACATCCTCACATGGCGATAATGTTTACATGATTTCCAAGACTTGGACAAAACCAGATTCTTCCGAGACAAAACTATAACGTTTCGACGTATTTTTACGGTTTCCAGAAAACAAGGATACAAAAAAGCTCGACATGATAATGATGATATTGACGCTATGCTGCAGGAAATACTGGATGATGATCAGCCCACCAGCACTCATGTAAGTCAAATAACTCGACAAAACCTTGTTATGTTCAGTGAACAAAGTAAAAATACTTTTTCAAGTTTAATATTGCAAGTTGTTGTTAGCAGAGCATCTCAAGCATTTGTAAAATCTCTCATGTACTAACAGGAATCCATTGCAGCAAAGACTTCCAGAAGTGATGCATGTTCACAGACAATGTCCAAGAAGTAAGTTTTTAGTTTTCATAAACATGGAGCAATGGAGCCTTTCAAACATGAAGCAACTAGATTCAAGACTTAAGGTGTGTTGTTACTGATTAACATTCACCTTTTTCCTCGAACAGATGTTGTCCTGTGTTTCTTGGGGGAAGTTCTGTACCACACGGAATTGGAACCAGCGTTTCTCAAAGGTGAAAATTACATCAGAATCAGATCTTGCATGGACTTCAAGGCCTCATGCATATTTAAAGAATTTTCCAATGAGCTCAGTATTACCAACCACTATCACTATATATATTTCCCCCATTTAAATTGTATGATAGATTTACTTAGACATGTGCAAATGTATTCTAACTGTGGTCTGTAACAAGGATCATCTTGTTTTTGAAGGGCCTGCAACCGTTTAAGATGCACATCTTGCGATTTCAGTGTAATCATGTTTGAGGATCAGGAATGGGACTCTTCCTGTGACTATTTATTTTTCAGGTAAGGTATCAGGAGGGGGCAGCATTGATCCATGTGTCCCACTGTAGCAGATGCAACGCTTTACTCATAGATTATCAATTCATTTATATTCTGCCACATTTTTGCACAGCACCAGCATGTCGTTTAATGATATCTTTGTTGAAGTCATCATTTTGCCCTCTTCAAGAAAAGCTTTATTAAATCTGCACATGCTGATAAAGAAACACTTTTGGACTAGTGTTCAACAACGCAACACGCCACCCTTTTAGCTTGAACTATTTTTTCCTCCAGACTGCGTCATTTCCTTATTATCTTCAGTGCAGTGTCTTGCAGCGACTCACTCAACGTTTGCATCAAACAGACAGTGAATCATTCGAACCATGTCTTTTATGCTGTTATCTTCTGTATTTAGGCCATGATGCACTTTGCTGCGTGCTCCGACACAGCCGAGCTCTTAAGTTGAAGCGTCTTTGTGTTTTAATGATATTCAAGCTTGCATCTTTAATTAGGAGAGAATGTTTTTGGAATTTGTCAGTTAAGCTTTAGAAACTTGAACTTGAGGCTTCCCCTTTGAAACAGGTTCCGGTTCAAGATTGTAGCTGCGTATATTGCTTGTATTACTTGCTATAGTTTAAAGTACAAGATAGAATAGCGTAGAATGAAACCATTACACTTCTGAAATATGGATACTTTATGGTTCAGAAATCCATATCTGGAGTTTTTAACAACTTAGAATAGACGTAGAAATTCCAAGGAGATTTGGTAAGCTTGAAAATTGTAACTCTGTAATGCTGTTTTGAACCATGTGATCTTTAGGTATTCAAATAATTGGTTCTTGCATTTAAGATTATATATAGATTCAGATTATATAATAATAATAATAATAAAAATATAATTATAATAATAATGATAATAAAAAGCCTACAAATGTAGATAAAGTTGTCTTTAAGATAGGCTTCCGATTTTTGTGTAAAATATAAACTATTTTTTTATTATTGTTATTTTTTTTATTATATTATTATTATTATCATTAGGATTTTTTTGTGAAATGGCACCACAGGACCATACAGCATTATTATGTTTATTGGGTTCCATTCTAATGGTTATTCTATTAAAATCCAGGCTTGTTTATGAAAAACAGCTTTCTATTTGGTCCTTGAAACAGGGCAGAAATGTGCTTTTATTGCGGAAGAAATTCTAAATTAAATCTAAATCATAAAAAAAAAATCTAAATTAAAAAAATGGTCCTTAAAAAGCCTTCCATCTTCAGTGCAAAATATAAACAATTTTTATAATTATTTTCATTTTTATTATTATATTTTATAGGATGCATTACAATATTATTATTATTATTATTATTATTATTACTACGGTAAAATTAGTCCAGAATATCCAGATGACTCATGTTTGCTCGTTGACAACATCCTGCACCAGTTTGACATTTCTAAATACGCAAATTTGAGAGAAGCACTCACACACAAGATACGTTTTTGCAATTGGTTCTATAAATGGGTTGTAAATACTGAAAAAATAAGGTTTGCAGTTGGTGATAAAGTTCAGTCGATAAACTAAAGCGGTGAGTCAGCTGTGCAATTGATCGCTCCAGGTTGAATTGCTTCTCTTCTGTCCCCTGCTTTAGGAATAACATGCCGGACCATCACAAACTAAAAGCCAAACTGAGAAGGAAAAAGAATGGGCGAGCGTACGCCTGTCAGTGTAGCTGGCACTCAGCCGTGTCACTCTCTGACCTGAGGGAACAACAGCAGCTAAAGTGGGTTTGTGGCAAACACAAAGTATGAGCACGAGTCTGCAACAGTTCTCCTCTGAAATCTTATCTTTGTCCACCAGCGAGTGTTGCATGCTCTGCTCCTCACAAAAGAGAATGCTGGCCATTTTCAAAATTTGCTTCGTGCAGTTTGTGGGGCTGGATAACAAAAAGAAGTTGTTTATGTGTGATATAATTGTAAAACTCTTTAATGACGCTACATTCTCATTTAGAATGATGAAGCACTGTGGCTGGTTTATATTATGTAGACTCTTATTTTGAAAAAGGAAGGCTGATAACATATACAAATATTCTAAATACACATGCAAATTGTTAGATATTTTACACAGTTAGAAATGTAAAAAGAATGAGATTGGATATTAATAATAAAATGGTTGTTTATAGATTGTTTATTCTAAAATAGAGAACGTCCATGTTTTTTTTCTTTTTTTCTGTTCTTCCAGAATATTCCTTTAGAAACACTCAGGTATTGCAAGGGCACGACTGTGTTACATTCCATGGTTTACAGGAACGTGATGTTGTGAATCATCTGTCCTAAATAATAAAAGCACATAATGAAAGGGAAAGTCGTGACATTTGCGAAGTGTGGTTACCCATACTCTGAATTGGTGCTCTACATTTAACCCATCCAAGTGCACACACTGTGAACACACACCCGGAGCAGTGGGCAGCTATAGATCCAGCGCCCGGGGAGCAACTAGGGGTTCACTGTCTTGTTCAAGGGCACTTCAGCCATGGGTATTGAGGGTGGAAGAGAGCGCTGTTCATTCACTCCCTCCACCTACAACTCCTGTCGGCACCGAGACTCAAACCTGCTTGTTACAAGTCCAACTCTCTAACCATTAGGCCACAGCTCCATTGTCCACAGAATAAATAGAATCAATAATAAAAATAATCATTTGTGTTTTTGCATGGGTTATCTCTTGCAGTTGTCATGCTGATTTCACCAGGTTCCAATTTCATCATAGTCGCTCTCTGAAGATTCAGCAGAATGGTCCTCCCTCTCATTTTTAGGTGGTACATTAACATATGATGCCTCTGATGCTGTGCTGCTGTTATCGGTTTCTAAAAGATAAAAAAAAAAAATTAATCAGTTTTGTGTTTTACTTGCAAACTAATACTGCTTGCACTAAGATTCAAGTTTGCTGTACAAAACATCTAGGTTTAAAGGAGTTGGGGGATTTCAGAAAGGAAGCTCTGAGTGAAGAAAGACTGTCACATGGTTAAGTACCTTGACTGAGGTTTCTAGGTACATGATGGTCCCCGTAACCATCAGTACTTTCTGTCATCTGTGACATCTCAGGAAGTGATGGGCTTTCCTCACCTTCCAAAAAAACAAGAAACACAAATTTTTGTTAAGTTTTTAGATAATTCCTTGAAACATAGTATTTGATTAAAAATACAATAACAGTAATAATGTGTAATATTGCAATCATTTTTTATTTTTGTTTTAATAAATTTTAAGGTGACATGATCCTCGAGAAAGTATTGCTAATTTGCTGCACTTTTGGAAAACAATGCATATTTTTTCAGCATTTATTTTAAACAAATATTTTGTGTTATAATTATAAAATATTTGCATTTAATTAAAAAAATCAATTTGTGGTCTTAAAAAACTAAATCACATTTATATATTGTACTAGATACTGTACATACTACTTTTTTATACTATACTGTATATATACTGTAGATTTGCACTCTATTCATTAACATGCTTGTATTCTTAAAAAACACTAACACCAGCTTCTTTTTTCTTTCTGTTCTATCTATTCCTTTTATTTATTATACAATTAACAAAAACAAAACATGGCACTAACACTAGCTTGCTCTATTCTTTATTCTGTCTGTTTTTTCTTTTTCTTAATTTATTATCTAATAAAAAAAAAACTTGCTGTGTTTACTGCGTTAAGCTAACTGAGACTTGTTATAGCACTTGCATATCATTGCCTTTTTGTTAATTTTGATTGCATCCATTTTCCTCATTTGAAAGTCGCTTTGGATAAAAGCATCTGCTAAATGGCTAAATGTAAAGTATATATACTGTACGTTTCATTCATACCATAATGGTCAAAGGCGTTTTCATCAATCTCTGTGTTCTGATAACACTCTTCTGATGAAGTACTGTCTGAATCATTCCCATCTGCCAAGCACAAAAAAAAAAAAAAATCACACATATCCCTATCAAAATACATGGTTGTCAATCCTGTCACATTGTTAAATCAAATATGTACTTTGACTGTGGGATACAGGTGCATGAGAACCGCTGTAACCAGCAGTGCTTCCTGTCATCTGAGTGCTGTGTGGTGTCTGTAGTGACTTCTCAGGAAGTGATGGGCTTTCCTCGTCTTTTAGAATAAACAGTACATGAACTTTTAACTGACAGAATGAATCCTCAGAATGCTAAGTGAAAAAAACCCTTCTTCAAGCCTCAATATTAAATGATTTATGTGAACCTACCGCACTGGAGACTGTTGTCCATGTCGATCTCTGTGTTTTGATAGCACTCACCAGAAGATGTACTGCTTGAATCATTCACATCCACCACTAAAGTTAAAAGAGAATTCATAAATCCGAAATTGTACTTCCCTACTACAAGATACTGTTTAACCTTAAAGGTGGAAGAAGTTTTTACAGTCTGGTATTTCATCAGTAGGTTTACATCAGAGCTTTACCTTGACTGTCAGGGTTTGATAAGTGATGGTCACCGTAAGACAGGGGTACAAATGATGACTTTTTGTGCAACAATGGTCTTTCCTCACCTTCATTAAGGGAAAAAATAGGAAATATCAGTGGATACACATAAACATGTTCACTCTGAATTAAATTAATTAAATTATCCCAGTGTATGATTTATTTTTACATACGCGACATGAAATTGTTGTCCGTGTCAATCTCTGTGATTTGATAGCACTCGCCAGAAGATGTACTGCTTGAATCATTCACATCCAACGCTGAAGACAAAAGAGAATTCATAAATCTGAAATTTATGTCCCTACCACAAGATACTGTTTAACCTTAGAGGTGCAGGATATCTGCAGGATTTTAAAGCTCAAATATATTGCTTGATACCTGCACAAATCAAATTAATACCATATAAGCAGGGTAGGGCAATGTCTATGCTAACATATTAAACTGTAAAATGACCATAAAAGCATAAAACATTATTAAATGATAAACTTCACATTTAAGCCTTTAAACCATTTTTAAGAAAATGGATGACAATCCACCAGTTCACATTTACTCCTTTGCAGTGTGAAAAAATAAAAGGTTGCTTTTCACATTAGTCTGAACAAAAACAGCAGACGTGCTTAATGAAAATGCAATTCTTTCTCTGCCAGCAGGTGGCACTTTCGGAATGGCAGAAATACAGTGGTTTTTCCCGGTAGCGGCAGCACACTTTAAAATGTGCAGCAATCATATTTATTCTAAGAAATCATAGTCTTTTTAAAGTTTATTCATTACATTGAGACATACCGCAATTCTTGTCTTTCTGTCCCCAAATTTAAGACGTCTTGAAATCATATTTAACAATTTTTTTATCAAATTGAAGGCCATAAAATATCTTAAATGCTACATCTAAATGTAAGACTTTTTAAGGACCTGCGGAAACCCAGAGGTGGAAAAAGTTTGTACAATCTGCGATTTCATCAAGAGTTTTACATCTAATCTTTACCTTGACTGTCGGGGTTTGATAAGTGATGGTCACCGTAAGAAAGGGGTACAAATGGTGACTTTTCATGCAATGATGGACTTTTCTCACCTTCATTGGGGGAAAGAAAAATCCAATATAAGTAGATACACCTAAACATGTTCTCTCTGGATTAATCAAATTAATCCGATGTATGATTTATTTCAGCATATGTGAGATGAAAATGTTGCTTGTTTCACTCTTATATACTCCTATGTACAGGGAAAAGAAAAATAGTTTTTCCTCATTAAAAGCTGAACAATACTGTCACATGAAATCTGCATACGTTTCCTGTGGGTATCAGGAGCACCAAAGGACAGTGGTGTCAGTGAGGGGTTATCAACTTTATAGCAAAGATACAAAATATCATTGGATTTTTCTTTTGAATAAAACAATCAATAGGCAAGTGTAAACATTTCCCATTAATTTGAATATGATTTATTTGTGCATACCTGACTTTTGGAAGGTGTCCATGTTGATTTCCACATTGTGTACACTTCTTTCTCTCGAGCATGCGCTGTCTATGTCATCTCCTGCTAGACAGAATTCAAACATTTTAAATGTGGTTGCTCACAAGTCCCTGCTTATTATTCAATGCACAGCATTGACTTCTTAGATATGTCCATAATGTTAAAACAGAGAAACTACTGTATTATTGGTTGCACTTTATTTTACAGTATGTGTACTAACATGTACTTATAGTGTACTTACAGTATATTTATATAAGAAAGTTCTGGTAATACAAGTTAACTACATGGGGTAGGGTTAGGTTTAGGGGTAGGTTCAGGGTTAGTACCTAGTTATTACATAGTTATTGTAATTACTATAATAGGTACATAGTATGTACATGAGGAACAGGACTGTAAAATAAAGTGCTACCGTATTATTTTAATCTGTACACTACTTGTCAAAAGTTTGAAGCCAATAAGATAATTCTTTATTCAGCAAGGATGTGTAAAATTAATCTAAAGTAAAAACTTTACATTGTTTCAAAAACAAAATTGTGCATAAAAAATAATAAAATGCATCAGTTTCCACAAAAATATTAAGCAGCACAACTGTATTTACTACTACTAATAAGAAATGTTTCCTGAGCATCAAATTAGCATATTAGAATGATTTGTGAAGACACTAAAGACTGAAATAATAATGCTAAAGATCATCTTTGCCAGTACTGAAATAAATTACAGGTTACAATATGTTTAATTCAAAAACAGGCTATTTAAAATTGCAAAGATTTCACAATATGTCTGTTTTACTGTATTTTGTATCAAATAAATACAGTCTTTGGTGAGCATAACACACTAAATTCAAAAACAAAAATCTTATCAACCCCTAACATTTAGAATAGTAGTGTATCTTGACATTTTGCACCATTTAAAATAGCTTTCAACTTTAATAAGGGAGATGTCAAAAGCTGAATAATTGTGTTCAATGATTGCAGTGTAGTCTGAAAGCTCTCTATAATGTAGATGAGTTTCAATTTAACTTGAATTAAAGTATAAAAGGAAACTATTTTCCTCCATCAACACTCACTGACACTGTTTTATGTAAAAATGGCAATAAAAGCAATAATATAGGACTTTGTTTAAAACCATATTTCTCTGATGTGTGCAATTTTAAATGAGGAGTGATTATATCTATTTTAGCTGATGATTGTGGTCATCTGCAATAGATGTGTCGTCTGCTAAAACCAGCATACTTGATGGGTTTAGATGCAGTCTTTGTGGTCGACTGCTGTTGAGATGTTCATAGTTTGAATCATTGGAGCTGTCCGAGATGTGAGTGGCTCGGTTTGTTCTCTTGGTAAATCTGCGGCTACTGTTTGAGCTCGTTCCCGGGTCAAGATTTCCTGAAGAGTGAAAAAACATTGCAAAATTTTAAGTTTGACCATTACAGAAATGACAAAATAGATAGTTGTGAAGTCATCATTTTATCTATATTATAATTGAAGTAATGTAAAATGTAATCACTTATTTCAATACATTTTAAATATTGTAATTATAGTATTATTTCACATGATTAATATTCAGAAAAATAACAGATTGAATTCACATTCTGTGAAATTAAAAACTAACAAATATGGGTTAAAAGCAGACCATACTCTGAAATATATTTAAGAATATTTATAATAAATACTATAAATAAAAAATCAGTGAGGACATAGAAAATAAAAATATAAAATAAAAACAATAGCAATACAAACCATACTGATCCCCCCGAGCAGTGTGGAAAGATTGTGTGTTGTAGACTCCTAGCTGTGCAGTGTACTGGTTCCCCAGGCTTGTGTGAGAATTACTGTGTTGTGGGTTAATCACACATTCTGTTGGAGAAGAGGATCGAAACAAATGGCTTAAACTTCCCCATGCAGCCATAAACCATTGCCTTAATCTTTTTGTATTGTCCTATTAACTAAAATCAAAAGAATGCGCTAATAGTTCACAAAAGGTTTGTCGCTAATCATGTTCTATAAAAAAGAATTTCCTGTTATTTGAATACACTGAATGCACACAGAAATTGGCCAAGAAGTCAGTAAATTCCTTTGAAGATCATAACAATACAGTAGCAGTAACATCAGTGGTGTATTTGTATGCACAGATGCTCTCAGAGCAATCTTAGACAATGATAAAAAAAAAAAAAAAATACAAGTCTGTTTGTTGTAGCTCAGCTCTATACTTGCTCGGTTCAATGTTATTTAGTTCTAAGAAGACGTGTGTGTTTTTTTTTTTTTTTTTTTTTTCAGATGCCACTGTTTCATGCAGTCTAAAATGGTTTGAATATTTTTTGGTGCCACTTTATTTTCACAGTCAGTTATTTAATGTGCAGTGGATATTATTTAGTTCCTAACCCTACTGCAACACCCCGATGCCACTGTTTCCACTGCTTCAGAAGGTATGAGTGAGTAGTGCTTTTACATGTAAAACATGCTTATACTTGCCCTTTGCTCTTTTGAAATGCACATAGGCAGCAGCATTTAAAACAATAAACATAAGCAGAGCGATAGATAAGATGATGCAGCCGATCGCTGCTGCTGAAACTCCACTGCTGCTTTGTGCAGATACCATTGTAGTTGACACTAAAAGAAACAGAGAGGTTTATAATAACAGAAATCATGCAGGTTGATGTTAATCATTTATTAAACTGAAGGAGCTGAAGCATCACCTGCCACCAGAGTTGTCAAGTTCAGCTTGGTTGTGTTGCCTATGAGTGCGATCTGAACACTTTCTATAGGAAAGACAATTAATCCATTTGGATACAAAGAAATACATTTCACAACAATACACTTGCAAATCTAAAGCTTATATATGCTTGTTTTGACATTTCAGGAATAATGTTATAAGCCTGCCCTACTTTTTTAGCTGTTTTTTTATACCAACTGACATGGAAATTCTTTCCCACCAACCTAAAAATTAATTCTGACCCACATTTCAGTGAAATTGTGGTTAAGGTTCCACCTCAAGAGGACATGTGCTAGGACCTCAGGTACACACAGGAAATTTGGTTGCTAAGTAATACATTTAGCACAAAAAGAGTTGGTGTCTACACCTCAGATGTCTGGTGTCTCAACACAAAGTTCATGCTGGCCATATTTATGTCCTGTTTTTACTGAACGATTCAACAGTGTTTGTTATTTCAAACAAAAATGGATTACTCTTAATTTTAAGGTGTCCTTGTAACAGTATAATTATAAGAAATGTTAATTAACCGCATTGCTATCATTACCATATTTGGTTGCACATTAGTGGTGCATCCAGGGGCTCATGCGCGATAGAAAAATAAACTGTTCATTTGCATACCAACATGACTGACAGCTCCTAATGCACAATCAACCTTTAGATCAACTAACTGTAATACTGTATAAGATTTCCATTCAAACATAAAGCATAAATCTAGGCTATGCGCTGGCGTTTTAACATCAAAATGCAAAACTAAAATTTTATTCACTGACGCTCCACTCGGCAGCGCTAAGACCAGCACCACAACCCTGCAAATTAAAAGCTTGCTTATTTTATAAAAAATATCAAATAAAAAATTTTAATACTGGCATTGTATTTTTAAGCATACTATAAAATAATTGTAATTTTATCTAATACTCTTTTTTTTTAAATATATTAATAGACATATCATCATACTCTTAAATACAAAAAGTACATTAATACTATTATTAACTATTTGATTTGGATGTATATTTAATGAGTCACATTATGTGCAGTGTGATTACCAAACCATATTTCCAGGTGCTTATGTGTGTAAAACATATGTGCACCCCTGAACATACTTATACATATATACTTTAGAATTGAAAATTTACCATTGTTATTATTATAATAACAAGGACACTGTAAAATAAAGTGCTCTTAAAATTTATTTTGTAATTTTTAATGCTGTCAAGTGATAAATCGTGAAGTTTTTGTTTATATAATGTGTGTGTGTGTGTGTGTGTGTGTGTGCTGTGTATATTTATTATTTATAAATAAATACACACACATGCATGCATATATTTAAGAAAAAAAAGTTATTTTTATATTTTAAATATAAATTATATGAATATAATATATATACACACGTGAATATGTCTATTTTCAAAATATATACTGTATGTGTGTGTATTTATATCCTTATATACAATGTAAAGTATGCACACATTATATATATATATATATATATATATATATATATATATATATATATATATAACTTGTGATGTGATTAATTATTTGACAGCACTAGTCATTTTAAATCTAAACAAAATTTAGATTAGCTTTTTTTTTTTTTTTTTGACATCATTAGATAATATCAAACAATTGCCAAAAGCTATTTAATGTTTTTTAAACAAACTTGCATTCTCCAATCAGTTATATATTGTCCACTTTTCAATTCATATATATTTATATCTATATATTTTTCATTTGAAAACACTACTTTCCAGTAAAGTGCACAGAATCAGAATGTGTATAGTACCTGAACACACAACGCCAGCATCTTCCTTATGTCCACAATAGTTGATGAGAGTGGTGTTGACTGAGCTGCACTCCCATAAGCTTCTCTCAGAGCCATTGCATTTCATTTGGCTGATGTAGATGGTACCTGTTCCAGGCCCAAAAAACTCCAGGCTTATCGCATGTCCACATCTCAGCTGGGCACAAACTACATGTCCACTACTGATGTCAAAATCATCATCACACACTGTTCCCCAGTTCTCAGAATGCAGCAGCTGCACGCGACCAGCACAGTGATCACGTCCTCCAACCAACCGGACCTCATGGTGCTCTGGAACATAGTGGTCAGCCCGGACATAGCACAATTACAACAATGAAACAAAAGTAGAACACTTATCAAAAGGTCTCCGAGAAGACCTCAGATGACTCACCGCAAATAACTTCAGTTGCATTCACGCAGTCCCCTTTTGCAGCTGTAGTGCAGTTGTGCAGTTTTGAGTCTCTCAGGATGCAGTCTGCAAGACAAGTGCCATTGTGCACCGTTGCAGTAACGTTGTGCTTGAGAACACGGCCACAACTTAAACGTTCACAGATTTGGAGAGCAAGTTCTTTCTTTTGCTCAGCATCCAAAAGGTTGAGAGTCACATCGAGTGTAGTGTTCTTGTAAAGAGCCCTGGGCACACCAGAGCAGCCTTTGGACAAACTCAGGGTGGAGAGCTCAACTAGCTCAGAAAGACAAAAAACAAGTCATTCAGTTATTTCATTCAAAGTTTCTTTCTTTCTCATGAATGTATTCACTTTGTTATCTTTACAGCATGCTGTGTTGAGTCAGAACATTTTCCAACATTGCATCCAGACACTGATCTTATCTGAGTGTGTATTTCTAGTACATCAGACACTAGACTTTTATTTAGACCCAAACAGCAAAGTGTATATCTAAACCGTGGGGCATTGTTTTGTGTTGCAAAGCATTGTAGCACTACACTGCAACACAGCCACATCCCGTGAGTCACTTCCTGTGGAAATGTCATATTGTAGCATGGAGGACCCTGGGGAAATAACTTTTTTTATATTGAAAGTTTATGACATTGCCTCCGCAGTGTGGTTTGAGCTCGTGAAGTTCTCCTGATTTATGACTACAGGATGCAGATCAGTGGAACTGTGACTCATTCTAAAGGCCTTGCTTTGGGGGGACAGGGTCAGAGGTCACTGGTCTGATGTTCCACGGTGGTGGTGAAAAACACTACTATTCAAAAGTTTGGAGTCTGTTTTTTTCTTTTTTTTTTTTTTTTTTTGAAATGTGTATTTTAATTAAGGTAGGATGCTCTAAATTTATCAAAGGGGACAGTAAATTCTTTGAAATTGTTTCAAGAAATGTTCCAAATAAATACTGTTCCTTTGAACTTTCTATTTATCAAATAATCCTGAAAGTTTCCACAAACTGTTTTCAACATTGACAATAGTAAGAAATGTTTCTTAAGCACAAAATCAGCATGTTAGAATGATTTCTAAAAGATCGGGTGACAGTAGTAAATCACTTTTTATAATATATAAAATACAAAACATTTAATGAAATTGTAATTTCACAATGTTAATGTTTTGTACTCTGTGTTTTATGTTGAGCGTAAAATACCTCTTATAAAAACATGAAAAGATTTTACAGACGCCGAAACATTTGAATGATAGTGTAGTTGATAAAGAAGCATGGAAACACGATATATAACAGAGCTTGAAACATAAAAAACAAAGACCTTTAGTTTTTTTTCCAACACGGTTGGTGGAAGAAGGTGCTTAATCTACCGAAAAGATCATATTAAATATAATATTATAATATTTTTTACTACCCTGTTAACAGTCTGGGAAGTTTATACAGATAAACCACGATTTGTCATATTAATATTATAATATATTTTTTTACTACCCTGTTAACAATTTGGGAAGAATCTGTGTAATTTCATTCTAACGCTAAATACTGAATAACCATCAAAGTGTAATAGACAAAATATGTGTAATAAAAATTTTCTACAAAAAAAAGGGGCGTGCTAGTTTGGAAGAAAATGTTTGTAAAATACATTTTTAATAAGATGAAAAAAATATCAGTTTGATCTTTTTTTGACTTGAATAACAGGGTTGATAAATGCAATGAATATACAATATTTATACAAATTTGGAAGATGGTGATCATTTAAGCATCTTCCTGTAACGCTGCAGAGAAGACTCAATATTTTTTTTATTTTTTTTTTTATATAAAATTATGTTTTTGGTAATTCAAATTAATCAGTAATTACATAAATTCAAAATGATGACATTGTGCTTAATTGTCGGATACGGTTGAGACTCTCCCAAATGATTGCAAGGACTTTTCCTGTGTGATTGCGTACAGCATTTACATGATCATTACAACATTCGTTCACACAGTGATTAATAATTTTAAAATAAACTCTAGCGTGCAATAAATGGAGGCAGTTGACTCTGGGGTGGTAGATTGCTCTATCAGTTCTGTGCAATCTTGCGGTGGTCTTTTCTCTGTTCAGTTTGATGATAGGAGTTACTACCTCAAACACAGTTCTCGTGCATATTCTTCAACATCTTGATTAACTGCTTGATTTTGCAGGCCTCTTAAATAAGCTAGTTTTTTTTGATTGTCGTGAGATTGCTGCTAACGGCATCCACTGATAACACTTATGTAGACAAGATGCAGATGTAGACAAGACACTTTCTAAGGAAGGCATGAGTAGCAGTAATCATTCAAACTCACTCTGTTTGTCTTTATGATCCGCATGCTTTTTCACACTCTTGGAAGGTCGCTCATCTGTAAGATTTAGCCCTGAAGATTAAAAAAAAACAAAAAAAACATCATGAACTGTCATTTCAGTCTAAAGCGTAAAAGTAGAACAAAGCACTTAAACAGTCTTCCAATTTGGTATTTTTTTAAAGACAGTACCAATGAGACTGTTGAACAAGAACATTTACAACATGGAATAGGTTTGAGTGGCTTCTAGTGTAAAGAGAACGTATAAATCATATATCAAAGTTGTAGTTATTTATAACTATAGGACTATTTCTTGAAAACCTGCTGTGTTAACGCAAACTACTGTAGATAAAAGGGTTGCTGATCTTGTATTTTAACACAGCGTGGTCCTCTAAATGAGTTTTTCTCCATCTGCCTCACTCCGAGCCAACACTCGGCTTGGCCATTAAAGCATACTCTAAAAAAGGCACAGTATAAAATTCATTCAGGAAAATGATGATTGCATTTTTTAATAACCATTACATTCTCACTCTCTTTAGACATCCTCAGAGAATCTAAAAATATTCATTTTTATTACAAAAATGGTATGATGTCTATGTGTACTTAGTACATTAAAAAAATTATATATATATATATATATATTTGTGTGTGTGTATGTATGTATGTATGTGTATATATATATATATATATATATATATATATATATATATATATATATATATATATATATAATCACAGAATGAAATACATGTATAAGAAATAATACCGCTTTGAGCCAAATACATTTAACTTAAAAAAAAAATGTAAAAATTGCTTACATAAAATTCAGCGTAACCTCACAACGTTCTAATAATTCATGCAATTTCTGAGAGTTAAACATAAAATGCAAGTTATTAGTTTTATAATTAATATTCTCTATAACAATACATTTGTTGTATTACAAAATGAGATCATTAATTAAGATCAAAACAAAACAAAAACATTTGCAAGGATTGTCTTTTTACGATTATTTGCAATATGTAATCTTCCTCAGATTAACACTTATTTTATACAGACCAGGCATATGTACGGTCTTATTCATCAAAATACAATTTGTAGCACACTCTATGTCTGTCAAGTTCCATGCATTCTTTATAGCAGAACATTTCACTATCATGGAAACACTTTTCTATAAATGCAGAGTCCACATACCACAAATACCACATTATCATGTTAATAAGATCCGTAGCTTTTTTTTTTTTCCTTCAATCTAAATGAACTCGGTGTAGTCTAAAAATGGACCCGTCAGCGATAAGGTGTTTTCATCATATGCATTTGTCTTACAAATGAAGTCATCTTTCTTCATTCAATCTCCTGTGAAGATCAGCTTATTATTTGCGGAGTGTTTCATAGTGCACTGAAGTGCATAAACGAATCTCCGGTTGCACTTTGTTCTAACAGCACTTTACTTAAGCGACGTAATGAGCCGAGGCAAAACTTTCTTTTGTCACTTTTTTAAAAAAGCCTTCAGATAGCATTGTGCTGCATTAGTTAAACTGAGCTTTGTTCAACCACAAAGCGTGTCTTACACCAAGTCTTTTGTTGAAAGTGCACATTTGATTTTCCATCTATGATAGTGATTGTCTCTCAAGAGCTAGTAAGATTGTGCAATACCCTTTGAGAATTCTGCAGCCTCAAGTACCATCAAATTAATAGAGAAACCACTAGGTCCTTTATTAAATATTAAAATGTTTAGTTATTTTTTTTATTTTGCCAGAATATTGAATATTAATAGCAGTTGAACTCAAGCTCTCTAGATGAAAGACCCAGTCTGCCTACACAAACCATACACCAAAACTATTTTACCTTGAGACAAGGACAAAGCCTGGAGAACAACACACAGCAGCAGAAGAAGCATCTCTCAGTCAGTCAGCCAAAGCTTTCTGTTCATCCCTGACAGAGAAAAGCCTGACCCTGCACGTTCAGGTTTTGGTTTCTGTGCAGTTGCTGCATGTGGTTTCCACTACGGGGCGAATCTGAGCACATATGCACTCCCTACACAAACGTGCACCCTATTTTGCTACCGCTACAGGTCAACTTTCACTTCATATTTCACTTTATTTTGGACTGTTAGTGGCTAATGGAGTTTTTTCGATTCTGGCAATAGTTTTGAAGCCATTTTCATTTCTTTCCAGTTCATTACAGACTTTTATTGAGATTCTTTGAGTAGTTACACAAAACGCTCAAGCTAGGCAGAATCGATTAAGAATTCATCATGAAGCCCAATTCATCATTGGCCTGGCATGCAATTAATGAGTTGAAGGGACAATGAAAACAGCTTTCTGTAGATAAATTGTCTGTTATTATCTTCTAGCCTTAATTATAAGTTTAAGACGTCAAAGAAGATTTCCACACTCGCTGCAGTGCCCAGAACTTCAGTTAGATGACCTTATCCTATTGAATTTCTACAGCATTATAGAGAAACTGGTGGGTATGACCCCAACTTTTTTTTTCTGATATGGGAGCAGGGGGAAGCCAAATTCAAATAATAAAATCCATCTAGCAAAATAAACAAGCTTTTACAGTGGAAGAGAAAAGGCTTCCCATATCTTTTGTTGTCAACATCAAAGGCCATGTGTCCAATCAAATGGACACATTTGACAGAAATCTGGGACACGCCAGGCAATTTATGCAGAGATGCAACATGGAGAAGTTGCATAACATACCTTCATCTTTAAATCCAAGAATAAAACAGTGCAAGGTGAAAGGAAAATATGACCGAGACTACATTAAGTATGGGTTCATTTGCACTGAAAATAACCATGTTTGAGCCAACATGGGAGCAGGGGGGGAAAAGCCAAATGCAAATAATAAAATCCATCTAGCAATATGTTCTGGTAAATTATTGGCTGCCAGGAGCAATTGTTGAATTGTTCAATTAATTCCCCATTTATTTAGCATATTGTCGGTCCTATGCTTGACAACAGTATTGTGTCGAGTCTTCACTTTTCCAACTTCCAACCTTTCCAATGTAAAACCAGTTTAGAACCACTGTTATGAATATATATATATATCTCTGAAAAACTGTAGCAAATGCTTTATATTGACTGTCGAAATGTCAATGTAAAATAACTTGAGCTTTCTTTCATGTGGACTTTAAGTGTGGTGATCTTACCATATTTTTGGGGATTACTCAAACTGAGACTCGGTCAGTTGTTGCAGATATAATGCAGTTTCTACCCACAGAATCAGCTAGTGGTTAAAAACCGGAGCCGGTTAGCCACACATAGCCGCACGAAGGGTGAAGATTATACCTTAAACTTAACAAGGGCGACTTAACGTGAAGTCATGAAAATACATTTAATTGAAAGAGGAACCAGAGCCAGCCAGTGAGCATGTGTAGGAGAAAAATGTAAAAACCTCGTTCACCTGTTCTTTATTTCTCTTTAGCAAGCAGCATTTCTGTGCACAGCCACAAGGGGGAGCTCTAGTTTTATCTTGAAATACAGCTGAGATGTGAAAATAGGAGTAGTATTCACCAACCATTATTTATCTTCTTTAAATGTGTGTGTATATTTCAACATCTGTTTCATGTTGGCATGTGATTTCAGGTAGACTGCTGTGGCTGCATTGTCAGCCAGAGGAAAGATGTTTTGATGGCCAAAACACTGCTAAGTATAAAAAGATTCACATCTCCACAGCACAAATGCACTGAGGTCTCTCTCTCATCTCGGCTAATAAAAGACACCACAGGTTATGGCTTTCCCACCATTATGGCCCTCTCAGGTAGTTTTCATGCTAACAGTACACAGGCCTAACAGCAAAGCTGTTCAGGGACAACACTAAAGTCACTGTCCTCTCGGTCTTTGTGCAGATAATCTGTTTTTCTCCTGTCAGTTTCTGGATGTGATTTTGGATGAAAATATAATTTCTCAGAATACTATTAGTGACTTCAAGGTTCAAAAGAACTGCATTTAATTGTAATTTAAATGTTGTATAGCATTATAAATGGCTTTACTGTCACTTGAGATCAATTGCATTCTTTCTGGGAAAAAAAAGTATTAATTTCTTTCATTTAATTTTGGTGGATAAGATTATTTTACAAAGTGGCATGCTATCCACTTTGTATAATACAACCAATAACAGATTTGTTGCTTTAATAATTAAGACTAACGCCCTCCAATGCCATTTTACTTCAGTTGGTTGCTAACAATTTTCATCCACAAGGTGGCATCATTGAGTTTTTCTAAATGACATTTTCATGACGTGTTCCCGGAGACGGGGATGTTACCACGGACAACGGTCAAATATCGAGTTTACTAACCAATCAGAATTAATTATTCGGTGTATAATTAAAGTGTTTCCTGAATAAAATCACATCTTTAATAATTCAGTAAAAACGTCTTGCTGTGAAGATGAAAATATTAGTCCTACAGGCATGGTTTAGCTTACCAGATTTGATGGGTCCCTTATGGAACTCATTGTCCTGGTGACATCTTCAGTAAATCCACTCACTGGAGGTCATGCCACGTTATTTTCCATTGTTTATTTTAGCAGAGACATCAGGGGACAAGGAGACCTGGCCATTCACAGTACAGCTACCAAACAACTAATTATTTTCAGGGTGTGAAACAATTATTGTCACACTGACTGAGCTGAAATTGCAGGTTATTTTCATCAACAAATTAAGGATCACAGGTTAACGCCTGACTGGAAAATTATCTGACTGACTCATGAATCTCTTGTATAAATGGTCTCTAAAGCATAGGGCAAAAATGTCCCTCTGTATCTGATGGAACAACCATGTTCATATGCTCCACATCACACCAAGAAACAGCTCTGTTATTATCAAAAGTGAATCTGGTTTAAATAAAACAGCCACAGAAACACAATATTTTATTGGAAATGCAGAAATCCTTTTTCTGAGTAAAGCTCAACACTTTGTGAAAATCAGTGGCAGTAGCTTTTTTTTTTCAATACAGTTAAAGCTCAGGTCATTCAGGTAACATTTTGTTAACAGACTATTATTTTTACTCAGACCCCCTCAGCGACCAAGCAAATTCACAATAATCATAAAGACAGTATGTGCTATTTTACACCTTCCAGTTCTCTGACCTCATTTGAGACAAAATGCTGAGTTCAATCATGTCTCTCTTCACAGGGAACCGCTGTAATCTTGCTACTTTCTGAGATCCGAGTCAGGAAACACACCTTGACCCATAGTATCGTGCTAGAATCAATGTTCCTACAAAATATCCGAAGAGTTTTGTGTTTACATGTGTGTGTTTGAGATATTTGGCATTTGAAATGTCAATGTCAATGAAATTTATGTCATACAACATCTATATGTTATGTTGGCTATTATATCACTTTGCAACCTGCTTATTAATCCTTACAAATCTAAATTAAAATAAAGCACAAATCAAATCAGCCACTGTCCGGTGGGATATATTTTTTGTGTCATTTAAACCGTCCATCTAGAGACTTTGCTGTCATAGAGTGATGATGCATCTCCATGGACAGTCCATGACTTATGCAAACGGTAATGCTTCATTCTTAGTTATCATGACAATTAGCATGTTAGTGACAGTAATTAAAACAGAACACAGTATAAACATAAAAGGCTCTTGAGATTCCTCAAGAGTTCCTCCAACACTCACATGCCAAAGAGCTGTCTACCACAAAGCATTAATTAAAGATGATTTAATCATTTAATAAATTATTCACACACGAGTGTATAGAGAGAAAGTCCCTGACCAATATTGGAGGGATTAGACTTTAAAGCTATCTTTTTTACCTTCATTTCATTGAACAGTGTTTGCATGGCAAATGTGTAATTACATCTTTGTACAATTAGGAAAGGCACATAACCAAACTGCTTTTAGTATTTCTGTAAAAAATATTTAATACACAAATAGCATGGATACTAGACTAGAATGACATCATTACAAATTAAGTTGGAACTAACAATTATTAATCTTAACTAAAGGCTGAGAAGTGAAAAGGGTTCAGGAACTGTCTGTTTCTGAATGCTGTCTGATCTGAACAGCTCCTTTTGACATCCTACGCATGCAGTCTGCTTTGCACAACCTACCTTCCCATCATGCACTTATGCTTCAATTCATTGCACAATCATCTATTTCACCATCAGCTGCCACAACACTGCACTGTCCATTGTCCTATTCCTCTTTATTGATTATTATTTGTACTTCAGCATTTTAATGCTAGATGCACTGTACTTTCAATTGCCATGCTTTTTCAGTTGGTACTCACTGCATCATGGTTGCAAAAAAATTGTCCATTTAACCAACTTGACCCGTAAGTAGAAGGCATGTGAACTTAAGCATTAGAAAGGGGTCTCAGAAAGGTCATATCACAACTGGAACTGACATATAAAGCACAGCAATTAAAAACAAAAACTGCCTGAATAACCTTGTTATAAGGAAGATCTATTGGCATCAGTGTCAGAAAAAAGCAGGATATGGAGAATCTTGTTAATGCTTTGAAAGTACAGTTTTGACGATGTCTTGAATGTATTCAAAGGTTTTGCTTCTTTCTATTTTCTTCTATTATATACTGACTCAAGCCTTTTCTCAACTGCAGCAAAAGAAAAATAATTACTACACAACGTGAAAGAAGCACAGCAGACTCCTTACAATAATTTAATTAATTTGCTTTTCTTACCTTGTTGCATTATGTTCAATTTAGACCGTAATTACCGTTTTATTCCCCTGGTGTCTCAGGGAGATGAAGTTGAACGCTACAACACCGTAATTGTGAGTCTCTTTGTTTTTGTTCAAGGGCACTTGATGTTAACAACATGGCATTTCTGTGCCCCACTTCTTTATAGCTTTCAAACTGTAATGCTATTTACTTGTTTAGTAAATCTTGTATGTACGACACAGTTCCCCTGGCAACCCCGTATGACGCTCAAAGAAAATTCTTCTTGCCTCCAGAACGGTCACATATGTGAGACCGTGAGACTGAACTCCCTCTGTCTTTAAATGAATAATTTCTCCAAAAAGGAACATTTGCTGAAAATGTACTCACCGTCAGGCCATCAAAGTTGTAGATAATTTATTTTTTCATCACAAGAGACATGAAGGAATAAAGCATTACATCAGTTGCTCACCAATGGGTCCTCTACAGTAGATGGGTGCCATTAGAATGAGTGTCCAAACAGTTGATAAATACATCACAATAAACCACAAGAGCCTCTTGCTTCACAATTATTGTGTTGTTTTTCAGCTGTTTGGACTCATTTTGATGGCACCCATTCACTGCTGAGGATCCAACTTCACCCACTCAGCATGTCAGCTGCACCATTATCTTTTTGGACAGGCTCACATCACAATGGCTATTTTCCTCACAAAACCTCCCTGCAATGGCAGGGGAATTTAGAAAACAGATGAAATAAATAATTTCATTTGGTTCATCATAATAGCAGCTTTGCCTTTATGTTTTCTGAACGATGAAACAGAAAGAGGAGAAAAGAATTCACTAGCAAATGCAGCAGTCAGGCGGCTTTTAATAGACAACCTTGAGACTAGAGTTTTAAAGAGACCAGACGTGGAAACAGGATGAAAACCTATTTATCGTCCAAGGCTTCAAAGTGCATTAGACCACAGACGGGGATATAGATTATGAAGGACAAATGACAACTATTTATTCTCTGTTAGCTGTATTTCGGCATCTCCTGAAAGCTTTTGCACGTTCTGTGAGAGATGTGCACTTATTGTTGAGTTGCTGCGTGAGTATGTGTAAAGGTAAGTGAGCAGTTGTAATGACAGAGTGGGCATTTTTACACAGATTTCAGATATCCATACAAAAGAGGAGTGTGAATAACTTCTGGGTTTTACTGATTTTGAAAACATTTTTATGGGCTTTTTCAATAAAGGAGAGGAGAAAAATCTTATTTCAGTTTGAAAAGACATATCCAAGAGCCTGGCTTGAGGAATGGGCCATTTAGATAAGGCGTTTTTCTTAAAATACCACTAAGTATTTTTTTAAGAGATATCTAGCAGAGTGTCTAACCAGTTTTCCACTATTCCACCAATTTTTGTACAAAGAAACATGGGTCAGTTTTAAACTTAACTAAAAAAAAAAAAGTGTGTTTTTATGGAGGAATATCCCAAATACATACAGGTCTATGGTCACACCATAAATAAAACAAATCAATCTTGAAAAAAGAAAAAAACTGTTTTTATAAAAACAAAATTTTACAGAAAATAAATCCCCAAAACTCCTTTAAATATGTGTGTGTGTGTGTGTGTGTGTGTACACATATATACATTATTATTATTATTATTATTATTATTATATATATATATATATTTTTTTTTTTAAATGAGAATATACTGATAATCCCCATAATAATACAGGTGGCAACACATGATGAATTTAAGATCATTAAAACTGGGCTTCCAATAAACCAAAGTGTCTTTCTAATGAAACTTGAAAACATGATTTAAATTCATTCATATTCATTCCTATACCAATACAATAAGCTGTAATGAGAACAGGATTTTTTTTTTCTTAAAGATACCAACTGAGCTGTTTGTGTTGTGAATGTAAACATCCCTAGCTGCTCTGTGTAGTCTATAGAGGGTGTGTGTTAATGTTGTAACCACTAATTAGGTGTTATCTCACAGCTTTTAGACAGAGAGCGAGATCGTTCCACCCACCACCTGACATCGCTTGAGCTGATATGAAGTACATCCTTTGCACTCTTCCAGAAACACGCACAATTACACCAGTCACGCACTCCTCTTCTGCCTGTCACATACAGAACATTCCTGACCTACACTGTAAAAAATTTCCTGTAGAAATTACAGTAACTTACTGGCAGCAGTTTGCCAGTAACTTACTGTAAATTAAACTTACAGTAAAAATACTGTATTCATATTTACAGTACCATTTAACTTGCTGTAAATGTATTTGCAGTAATATATTTTTTTACTGTAAAACACAATTATGTTTTTTTCTCCTTTTATATATTTTAATACAATAAAATATTACTTTACACTGTGAAATTTACTGTAATTGGTTCACTTTTATGTATTGTAAAACTTTACAAATTATTGTATTTCAACAGGTCTCATGTCTCAGTAGTAAAAACTATAAAAAGAAACAAAAGACTGTTTAACTTCTTTTATTGGTTTAACAGTTAAATTGTAATACTTGAAATAACATTTTAATATTCTTGCAGATTGTACTTTCAGTTTTCCAAAAACTTGAATACATTTCATTTATAAATAAAAGTTTCATATTAAGAGCATTTTAAAACAACAGACATGAACAGATTCAGTCATAAGAGCAATCTTAAAAATTTACAAATTCAGAAAACTCCTGTGTAGAATGTATTTGCTCTTAGTAGCTTATAGTTTTGCCAGCTGAAATCCAGAAACTCCTTAAAGGGATAGTTCACCCAAAAATCTGAATTAGGTCATTAATAACTTACCCTCATGTCGTTCCAAACCCGTGAGACTTCCGTTTATCTTCAGAACACAGTTTAAGATATTTTAGATTTAGTCCGAGAGCTCTCAGAGTTCCATCATCAAAGTAGTCCATGTGACATCACAGGGTCGGTTAGAATTTTTTGAAGCGTCGAAAATACATTTTGGTCCAAAAATAGCAAAAACTACGACTTTATTCAGCATTGTCTTCTCTTCCGGGTCTGTTGTGAGACAGTTCAAAACAAAGCAGTTTGTGATATCCAGTTCATGAATCATTCGATGTAACCGGATCTTTTTGAACCAGTTCACCAAATCAAACTGAATCGTTTTATACTGTTCGCGTCTCCAATACGCATTAATTCACAAATTACTTAAGCTGTTAACTTTTTTAATGTGGCTGACTCGTGAACGAGTCAGTATTTTGTTCGTTATCTGGCTCAGCTCGGTGTTCATCTTCAGTTCTCTCCTCACAGCAGTTCAGTCAGTGTACTTTTTGAGTAAATGAATTACTCCGGGATATTGGTTTGTTTGAACTCAGAAGTGTCAGCCACATTAAAAAAAGTTAACAGTTTAAGTAATTTGTGTATTAATGCGTATTGGAGATGCGAACCGTTTAAAATGATTCAGTTCGATTTGGTGAACTGGTTTAAAAGGATCCAATTACATGGAGTGATTCGTTCGCGAACCAGATATCACAAACTGCTTTGTTTTGAACTCTCTCTCACAACAGACACGGAAGAGAAGACAATGCTGAATAAAGTCGTAGTCTTTGTTATTTTTAGGACCAAAACGTATTTTCGATGCTTCAAAAAATTCTAACTGACCCTCTGATGTCACATGGACTACTTTGATGATGTGTTTCTTACCTTTCTGGACATGGACAGCAGACCGAACACACAGCTTCAATGGAGGGACAGAGGAGATAAATGGAGGTCTCACGGGTTTGGAACGACATGAGGGTGAGTTATTAATGGGTGAACTAATTTTTGGGTGAACTATCCCTTTAATGAAGTAGGATACATGAGGGTTCAGACCAGAGTTCTTCCTTTGCACCATCTTCCCACTTCTTTTGATGACGTGGAACTTTGAGGAGCACTTGCTGTTGTCAGGGTTAACATTTAACCTTTACATAACAGAGAAAAAAGTAAGATCATTTGATGTGAAAAATGTCTAACAAAACAACCAAATACTCACAACACAACCAAATACAGAAATGCACTGCAAATGGCACAGAACACAACGGAAATATTTCCAGGGGACCCAATATGTGACGAACCCGGATGGAGCATGTTTAGTACTCAACGTCTACTTTTATTTTCTTGCAAAAAATACAGAGATTACATATTTATGACATACAACTTTATATACAATATAAAAAATGTAAAAAGAACATGAGGGTGAGATATTAATCTATACATTAGTAACATTGTAAAAAAAATTGTAATGTTATGTTTAAATAAGTTTCATAGGTAAGAAATGTAAGGTAATGTAGGATCCAAAGATGAAACAGCTACTTTTAAAGTTGAGACACACACAGATAAATAAAGCATATTACGAAAACTTTTTTTTGTATAAAATGTATTTATTTGCAACAGTTATGTTAACAGCAAAAATAAGACATTTATGTCCTAAGTACAGCTATTAGGCTGATAGACACCATGCTGCTTTGTCACGAGAACATCCCAGGTTAAAATAATGAGGAAATTACGTTGGCTAAATCCGAAATCGCCCCCTTAACACTCATTCACTCATTTCTACATTAGTCCACTAATACGGTTCACTTGAAGCTGTGAATGAAAACGAGTGAGTGAATTCGGACAGCCGTTGATCGCGCATTGGATGTACACAGTCGGGTTCGTCACTTATTGGGGTCCCCTGAAAACATTTCCATTATGTTCTGTGCCACTTGTGGCGCATTTTCGCGAACGAGATTATGTTATTCTCCCGATGCTGATGTACAGAACAAATGTTACATTTGAAGTAGACATATTTTTCTCTTGGTTGTTTAGTTTCCTTAACTTTATGTGTTTGCGGTAACGTTAAATGTGAGACTGAGGGGCGGAGAGGCTTTGGAAAGTGTATGAGCATTCAGGAACTGCACACGAAAACCTTAAATTCGCCGTGTTTTTATGCCCTTTGGCATGATTAATAAAGGCGTATAATGTCTCCACAGAGACGCCAGTGTTTGCACACGACACGAACATTGCGAGTTTTACTCTAGCACTACAAGCATGACGTGCATTTATATGGGGTAATCAGTTAACAGCAAGCGATAATAGCGGGAAAAAATCCGACTGACTTTAAGCTAAATCCACGAAAGCTTTGTTGTTCGGCTAACAGTTCACATGAACACTCACCAGCTCCTGGAGTGGGGTCAAACCCAAGGCAGAGACCCGTTAATGTCCATATTTTGACGGTGAAACGTTCAGAAAAGGGAAAGAAAGGAAAGAAATATGAATGTTTGCACAGTGTCACCACAACTCTCTCTAGCTCTCTTCACAGCATAAATGTGAGGTGACTGCGCACCATTCAGTGGCAGCGTTTTTTTATTTATATTTTTGTTTTAGTTAAACCAAAGATATAATATATTTAAAGTAAAAGAAGTAATATTTGTACCCACCTTTGCATCTGACTGGTTCTTTTCGCATCTGTGTGTCTTGTTTTCTTCTTTCTCCAAGTGGGAAATAAAACTTGATCTGTGATTGGTCAGGTTTCGCGCTCATTTTTTCTTTACTGTATTTAGATTTACAGTAAATTAAAAATACTGTAATTTAGTGTCGCCAAGAGGGTATTCCCCAAAATGTAACTTTAAAATACAGTAATATGCTGTATAACTAACCTACAGTAAAATACAGTTCATTTTACAGTTAAATACTGTTGAATTTACAGACATTTCTAACAGTGTACTAATTACCGTACAAGTCTAATCTCCCAGTTATTAGGCCTTAATGTTAACATGGATTTGGTGAACTGACAAATGCTGCGAAAACCTTTTGTCAACATCTCACACTGTCAGTTTGATTTAGACTCTTGGGAGGGATTCTCTGTTTAACCCTGTCTAAAGCAGACTTTGTCTTTAAAAAATAAATGATGCATTGTGCCAATTTGAACAGTGCAACCTGACAAAAAGACAGGATGAGTAATATCACAGATGTCTCCTTCAAATTCAAGTCCCACATTTATGGAGCAATACATTTTCATTATTTTGTTGGTTCAAAGCGCAGAGAGAGTTTAGATCAGAAAGGTAACAGGTGCACAATCGTAAAGCCAGGGTTAGGATGCGTAATGCGTGAGAATGACAGCAATGCAACACTTCTCACACTTCCAACCCCTTAGATTTCTGTAAATACTATTTCTCTTACAAACGTGTTGCTTTTAATAAGATGGCATTCATGAAGCCGCAGCTGTGCAGCTTTTTTTCCATCTCTAAAAAAGAAAAAGCCACACAGCGGGGCCACGTTGTGACGCAGTCAATCAAATTTTCTCGAGGAAAAGCAATTTCCACATCATTATCTACAGGTTTCAGTGGTTTCCGCTTTACATGAAAGTTAATTGCTTTAAAATTGTGTTTGTTCTTTCAAAATATGACCGTTTGGTTTTGGGAAATGGAATAACTTGAGTGATTGCTGTGGTGGATGGTGAATGAGAAGACATAGTAATAAGATTATTGTTTTTGCATATTGCATTGAATATGTACACTGAATTGCATAATATATAAGTGGCTCAAGTATAATTCCATTAATATTTATTTACTCATACAAATAACTTATGAGCTTTTTCTATATGGTGAGGTTTGCAAACAAGCACTTATTTTTCTTCAGAAAACACATGAATCTATTTTAAAATGGATTAATATTTTCTAGAGCACAGAAATAATTGACATTCTCCACATCCAATTACATTATCTGTTAGAAGATAAAAAAAAATAAAAAAAACTACATTCAGTCAAGAATATTTCTCTTGCTAAGCATTGTCCCTGTCCGGTAAAGAAATAGTTCAGCTAAAATTTAAAATCGTGCTTCCAAGGCTATATGCTGTTATTTTCTGTGGAACACAAAAGTCGACATTTCTGAACAATCGTTACACAGCTTTTGACATATAATGACGGTTCACATCGCTGTCATGCTCCAAAAAGGGCCAAAAACCCCATAAAGGCACAATCAAAATAAAAAAATGACGCCTCCTGTGCAGTGCTGTAGGGGGTCGTGTGTTACACAAAGCAAAGTAATATCTGAAAGCCCAGCCAGTTCGAAATCGTGCGGTCACAAAGCAGACTATTGCATAGTAATGATGGGTGTTAAGGAATGGAAAAAAGATCTTCCTCCTACTCTCATGCATTATGCTATCAGACACAAAGGGCAAAAGCACATCCAGCATTTTTAAACAAGAACACACAGATGAAAGCCTCATATCCTGCAGTGTGTGGGTGCTTTCCTTCTGATCATTATAGCTTAAAGCACAGGGCTCCACTCCTCCTATAAGAACCAATGTTGCTTTAAAATACATCTAACATCCTATTGGGCAGTTGCTACTACCAAGTAACACATTCACTGAGAAATAAAAACAGAAGTATAGGTGAAGTAAAATAAATTAGCAGTTTTCTGTTGTACCAGTGGAAAAGCAATATCTCCATCTCAACAACAAACGCCTAAAAATAAAGGTTTTTATTGGCATCTGTGATTCCATAAAGAATCTTTAACATCCTTGTACATGATTTATTGCACAAAGGTTTTATATGTATATGTATATATATATAGAGAGAGAGAGAGAGAGAGAGAGAGAGAGAGAGAGAGAGAGAAGAAAAAGTTTTCCTCTATAAGCATCGGTGCACATGAGCACTGAAGAAAGCACGGGCTGAAACATCTACTCTTTGGTCTGTTTTTAAGACATACTGATATTATAGATATATTTGATATACCTTTTTTTCGGTCTGATTGTATTTTTCCAGTGTGCTGACAAATTCAGCCATTTGGTTAAGAACTTTTCACTTAATGGTTCTTTGGGAAACCCAACATGTTTCTTCCATGGCAGAAACCCTTATTTGAAAACTTTCTTTTTTAAAGTTTAGATATGCATGACCAATAGTTCTCTGGCATAGTCTGTTTCTATAACTCTCGGACAAGCAGAAAATATGATTACACATTTTACCATATTTTTATGTGATATGTTCTGTACGATTGTTGAATGCCACACCGTTATTGAAGTAGAAAATGCAAGCCGCTGTCCGGTGCCAGCAGGGGGCGCACGTTAGCTGTCATTATGAGCGCACAGTAGAACTCTCATGATGAATCTCAGCCATTCTGACATTCTGCACGAGTTTCTATCCTCCCACGGTCCCACCCACCACAACTACACACGACTGAACTCAAACTCATTGAAATTCATCGGATACCGGAAGCGCATTCTGTCAATCTTAATAACTGATGCTCGATAGACTTATGCAGGCGTATCAAAAAAAAAAAAAAAATTCAATTTGGATTTTTCAGCTCATGGACTAAATTCAATTTAGATTCGAACTTCGACTTAAAATATCATTATACACTGCGTGATTTTGCATGTTTGCAATAACTAACAATTTGGAAGCTGCTTGAATTGCATATAGGTCTATTTTTCCTCCAGGGATTCAGTCCTTAAAGAGACAGCTCACCAATTTTGTCATCGTTTTAGGCCTACTCATCCTACAAGCTAATTCAATTCTGTATCACTTTCATCCATGGAACAAAAACTTCACATTTTAAAGAATGTTCATGCTTCTTTAACGAAGTATATTAAAAAACCAGGTGCCTTCAAGCCGCCCCGCAGGACAAAAAAAGTAAAAGCAGTTCACATGATTACAAATCTTCTGTTGCCATGACGTCAAAACACAGGACAATTCTGAATACAGAAAAACACAATTGGGACGTATTGCATTTCAGTCTATTCAAAATTTTGAATATAGTCTGCCATATCAATGTAGTCACATGAATACTTGCAGAAGAAACTGCTCTTCTAATGCTTTTGTCCTCTTGAAACATGATTAAAAATGTGACCGTTGACCTCAAAACATCTTTTGTGTTTGATGTAAGAAAGTCATAAGAAAGTTATATATATATGGAAGAAATGTCATTTGATATGGAAGAAAGTCATACATCTGGGCGAGTAAACAATAACAGAATTTTCAATTCACATGAACTGTTTAAAGAAACTTTACAATTTTGTCATCGTTTACACACCATCATCATGTCATCTCAAACCTATCTGACTTACTTTTTTCTTCGGAACACAAATGATGATAATTTGATGCATGTTGGAAACCAAAATATGTTGGTTACCTTCGAGTTCTGTTCTATAATGAGAGAATTTTCATTCTATGGCAAACTATTTCTTTAAGCTACTCTCAAAACAGAATATTAGAGTTAAATGAACTTTACTTCGAACACATTGACATCATCTGTTTACAAAAACGAAGCACTTGTCGTTCCTTTTGTTTGCCTTCTCTCTTCACAATGGCACTTTCTCTGAGCATAAGGCTGAAAACTTTAATCACCATGACTGAAAAGCAAAAGGCAAATGATTTATGAGAGAAGACTATGTGACTGCAGAATACAGATACAACATTCCCCACATTAGCCATGATAACCTAGAGTGCTTCATATTCTTAATGATCCTTCAGTATATGTTCAACACCTGCAGAATGTGCACATCTTGTTTAGTCTTAAATGTGATTATAATTACATTTTACTTGTGTATTAGCACAGAAGACAAATATTGTGCAGGATTAAGCCATTGATTTTGTTTTCCAAGTGTTTAAAGGTCATATTAGCATATAAAATGTCCTGGTTGAACTTGTTTTAACCCTAGAGATCCCCAGACTGATAACTGTATTACGGAGATTTTTCTTGCATCGTGACATGCACGTGATATTTAATCGCTTATATCAGCAGTATAATCCACATGTGCGGAGCAGAAGGGTTCAACATCTGCAGCGGTGGGCCCTCTGAGAAACAGTCCCAACAGGTTATTAACCAGCAAAACGATCTGCAGTGAAACCTTTTAGAAATATAGACACACCCAAAGATCCTACGGTCTGGTGGTCAGAGTAATTTTACATTGCCCATAAATCTGACAAGGTTTCAGGGATTAAAGCGCACCACACCTCTAACGCCTATTAAAAATCCAGACTGGCAGTTCGATGAAGTAATTTAGAGTGGCAATTGACTGAATATTACTGACAGCACAAATGAATGGATTAAACAACCCATTTATTTCCATGCTTGTCTATCAGCGTCATAGAGATGTATGATTTTTGAATTTCAGGCTTCAGTGGTTGTTTCCAAGAGCATGCCATTAACATCATAAAAGTCTGACTCCTTAAAGCTGGTTATTCTAAATATAGGACCTCTGTGACCATTATAGACCAAAAGTTTCAGAACAAATGCTAATCAAACAAACTAAGAAATCATGTCATATAAAAAATTTCAATGGCACATTAACCCAAGGCACATTAACTACAGCACGTGGCATGGATTACCATATAAAGGCTGACACAAATAGACTAAACTGCAGCAGACAGATTATCAATCACAATGACAGGCTAGCCCGGCAGGGTGCAAGCCTTCAGTTTGGTTCCGAGTCCTTCTAGTGACATTAATACTCTCTGTTGCATATGCTGAGCCGCGGGTACTTGTTTTTGGCAATTATTACAGAAGACAAGACACAAGAGTTTTAGCAATGCATATATTTTCCTCAGAATTAGTATCAAATAATGATGATATGATGGATTACATTCAGTTTTCAGCCCTTTCAGAATTTTAAATGAGAATTTTTAAATGGCAAAAAATGTAAAAGAAACAGAAAATACCCCAAAATCCATCAAAGAACAAGAGAATCAGAAATTACATGTTCAAGAAATCACAAAAGAAAACAAAATACCAGTCCTGTTTATCCTCTACTCCAATCTATTCTCTTGTATTTGAAGGCCAGATTTGTAAAGACATGTAGTCCCCGCCCACATCCTACCCAAGCCACTCCCCCAAGCAGGCCCCGCCCCTCTCTTGTGGTTTGAAGAGAGAGTAAAGTGCTGGTAGCTGATCCAGAAGTGTTCAGGAAACGCACACATGAACCACACGGAAACGCTATGAAGAAGAAGAAAAAAAAGCAGCAAGCCCAACTAAGTATATATACAAAAAAAAACAACTGTACAAAAGTTTACAACATGCTAAATCAAAACAATCATCTCAGAATGTTACAACATACAAGTCAAATGAATAGAAATCATCTCAGGTTAGATTTGGAACGATTAAAACAATTCATTAAATCAAACACTATGCCAAATATAACTATCCTGGAATCTAACGTTATATTCCGAAAGCAAGATTAGATAATTACCTCGAGTCACTGTAAACCTGTTTCTAAGTCTCAAATAAGTCTCACATAAATGTCTAAAAGCAAAAAAATACTTTTGACTTGAGTGTATCTGTCACTGCATATGAACTAGACATATGAGAAGGCTCTTTAGCCAGAGTTAGGTTAATTAAATATCCCTTTTCACTGTCAGTTTTCTTATTCTGACACAAACAAAAATATGCCATCTTCACAGGTGATCAAGTATTCAGTACTGAGACAGTACAGTTCTCAAGAAGTATGCTGATACTCTCACTAGCTTGACTTCTGTAGAAGTAAAAAAAAAAGCTTTTCGAATTACCCGCTTAGCAGCTTTTTTGGAAACAAGGTGGCTGTGTGACAATCTCTTCCTCATAATTCTTTCGATTCCCGTTCAAAGCGTGTAGGATTGACTGTCAAGGCCCGACATGTGACTTCTCTAACACAAAGACCCCAATGAGAGAGGGCAGGCCAAAAGGAAAGCACGTCCTTCACCTTATTTACATGCTATTCCTGTGGACTGCATGCTAATGTGTGAAATCAGGGCTGGAGAGATATGTCAACATAGTGTAGGGCATGTGGACGATAGACACAAGATGCCAGAAAATACTTCAGCTGGATTCATGGGAATGTCAAAAAGCTATTCGGACTGAGAGAATATAATCGACTGTCCTCAACTGAAACTGTCGGTCTAGTTTTGACCATAACTACAGTCATATGAATAAAAATGTTCACTGAATGTGCACCTGTCGTGTGATGTGCCATCAAATGAAGGCAGGTGTCTCAAAGTGAAGAAATCAGTCATAAATAGTTTCTCATTTCGAGGATCCTGAGGATAAATAAGAAGGCACTAAGGCAGCGACGACCTTGTCAGATGAAATTTCCAACAGACTTCCTACACCACAGCATTATATACACGCATTTACAAGCTTAGTAGCGTCTATCTGATATGTCATTTGCAATTACTAGAAACTGAGCAAAGTGAGAAACAGAAGACCTTCACCTGAACGCACACTTTCATGTTTTGTTAGTGGTTGGTTGTTCAAAGCACTAAATGCAGTTCCTTGTTTAAAAACCTAGTTACAATGCACTACACGGTTTCACCTGAGGGAGTGTTTGCCTAGGAACAGCCCGCAATCACATTACCCAACATTCTCTTCCTCCAGCGGATAGCAGCATTGCTCAGTAAGAATATGGTAGCTAAAAAGGAAAAGGGGGGAAATAAGATGAAAGAGCACCATTGCCAAGAAATGCATTAATAAAATAAAATGGATTATGAGAGTGACTTTAATGTGAAAGTAGAGCGAACCGACAAGTAGTGTTCATTAATACACAGGAACAATTCCCATCAAATCTTTTGTTCATATGCACAGGGGCGTTTAATTGTTTTGGGAAGGTGTTATTGCCACAGGAACCTTTGCAAACCTGAATGAAAATTTGACTAAAATTATGGGATATGATCTGCGACCCTCAGTCACTGCTGTCATCGTCGTCGTCGTCGTCTGAGATATTGTTGCTGGATAACAAGGAGTCTGAGCGGGACGGGAGGGTGCCGCCCGTGGAGAGCTGTTTGTAACAGAACTCGCACACCCGCACCGGTTTGGTTGACTGACTGGGTAGCAGGAACTTCTTCTCCGAACACGGGCCGCACACGACGAAGCCGCATTTCCGGCAGTGGTGGCGGCGGTTGACGGGGTTGAATTTGATCTTCTGGCAGCGCATGCACACGGTCGCCTCAGAGTCGGGCACCCAGACGGCCGCGTGCTCGCCGGTGGGAGATTTCCCACTTTTTTCCAGTAGGTCCGAGACGCACTTGCTTATGTGGCTCATCCACTCAGACTTCTCCGTAGCTGTGGCGGCGTAGACGGCGAAGGATTTGGTGGGCGTTTTAATGAGCCAGCCGTTGCGCAGCTCGCCCTCGTCCTCTACCGTGTCTATGGTGACGCTCTCCAGAGGGATGATGTGCTGCTTATTGTACTTCTTCTTCTGGATGACGATGTTGCCGTACACCAGGATGTCATTGAAGAGGAAGAACTGCCGGGCTTTGGGCCTTTTGCGGCACAGCTTTGTGAGAACGCCCTCTCCGATCAGCACTCGACCTGGGATGGCCAGCGGTTGACCTGCTGTGCCGAAGCATGTTTCCACGACTCCGATGCGCTTAGAGTTGGCCTCACTGTTCGCCAAGCGGTCCACCATCTTTCACACGCCTGACAAAGAGAAGGGAAAAAAAATAAGAGGTTACGATTGGAGCAGGAACAGAAAGCAAATATCATGGCTCAGACAATATCAGCACACATAAAGAGATGATACCACACAGACTTTAAGAAGGAACACTTGTGGTTTATCAAATCTGTACCAATTCTTTTTGGCCTTTAAATAGTTCCCAGTATCTAGTTCATTTTGAAGCTACTTAGGCTTATATAAAAGAAAATGCTTTTGTTTTATACACACAAAGAGGTCAGGATGTCATACACTGCTAGCAAAAAAGCTTCTGTTTTGCATTTTATCATTTGAAATTCTCTATATTCAATGCCTCCAAGAAAATCACCAACATATTTTCAGTCAGGTTGCAAAATGCTTTGTAAGACTTTTTCTTAAGAACAACATTTCATTATAATATAAGTATTATCAATGCATGTAACTGATATCATTATTAAACCTATAGCAAAAATAGTGTGTCCAACCATTTTGTTCCATGTTACTGACCATATTTGTTTCATATTACTTAGTTAACAAACACTTGAAGCAAACATAATGCTCATTTAAAATACCATTCAAGTTTGGGATAAGCAATTCATTTTTTATTTTATTTATTTGACAAAATAGCACTGATTCAGCAAGGATAAATTAAATTGATCAAAAAATGACAATAAAAGGCATTAATAATATTACAAAATTTCTATTTGCAGAATCTGCAAAAATGCATAACGGTTTTAAAAATGTAAAATAATAATAAAATAATCTGCATATTAAAACGATTCCTTAAGGATCATATGACACCGAAGACTGAAGCTGAAATGTATATTTTGCCATCAAATAATAAATACATTTTATTAATATTTATAATATAAAATATACATGCAAACACACTTCCAGGACAGTTTATATATTTTTTTTTTACCATGGTAACAAGAATTGTGAAATATTTCTGGTGAAAATAAAGTATTGCGAGAAGAATTTTTTTGCGACTAATAGTGACTTATATAAGATACTAGAAATAAAGAGTGGTCTCATACATCACCAGAAAGACAAGTCTGTTTAAAGGAAAAAATGAGTGTTCCTCCAGAACAATATCCATCATTGTGAGCTACTTTTTTCATTTTTTTTTTTTTTGTTTGAAATAGCCTTCAATCTGCAGATTGTTTGACAGAGATCACGAGTCAAGATGTATAATGACATGCTTTCACAATAAAATGTTTATCCAGTTTATCACAGGAAACCGTAGATAAGAACAGATTATCAAAATTAGCTGCAGCTCTAATAGTAATCTTCCAATCAAACTGCTTTTTTGATCACCACATTATTACAGAGTATCTTCTTTTCACAGGGCTGGAGAGAAACAGAGCTACATGACCTTTTCAAGGACAACAGGATCTGATCATTCTCACATTACATCCTGTCTGCCCGAGTCGCATCTGTGCAGGTCTGAGAAATGAACTGCACTAAATATAAATAAACAACATGTTGCAGCAAATGACAAACAAATCTCATAATGCTACGGTTCATTTAATAAGCAGGTGCTAAATCTCGCAAGTGTGTAATACAGTAGCGTCACCCTTGTTTATCCAACTTGCCTTTCGACGTAAACAAGTGACATAGTCCAGAGCTTACCAGGTTGCTTCAGATGGCGAACACAAACTGGTTTAGTCTCATGCAAAAGCTACTCTTCACATCTCTGGTATCAACTCGTTTCCTCTTTGTGAATTAGAAATGATCAAACACAATCTCGTTGTCACGCCAGCTGGGTTTCTAAGATGCAGAGTGTTTGGAAAAAAAGAGAAATCTGAGGTTTGTAGACGCCTAAGGGAAAAAAGTGTATAATGTGAATTGTGATGCTTGGTGAACTCATAAGTCACTTGAAGATGAAGAGGATTAAGAGACCAGAAACAACTCAAATTCTAAGATAAACCCCAGTTCTGCCTCGGTTATGACTATCATATTGTAATCCGACGAGAAGGCACACCAAACAAGCCCCTTCACCAAGAGAGGAACGCCATGACATTTAATACATCCTACACGTTGACCTCGATGTTGAGAAAGCAAGCTTGCCCATGTACAACTTCAAACTTCGCACACAAACCACATATTTATCAAATGCTGTCTCCTCCAATAGCACCACCCCCTAAACAGGAAACTTCACCACACAACTAATCTTCCCCGGCTAGAGTTAATACTACTGATAGACTATGGACAGTTTGCTAATAAATGAAAGGTGTTTCTTGTTCCAAACCTGTATGACTTCTTTCTTCAAGATGCTACACAAAAGTGTTTCTGTCCATGCAAACATAATGGCGTCCAAAACAATATTGGATTTCAATTGTAAGCTCAAGACTTAATAAAAGTATTCTACAAAATACCACAGAAGCATATGGTGCTTTACAGCATCAAGGAAGTCATTGGAACATGAAATGAGTAAATGTTGACAGAATGATATTCCTTTAATGTCAGCAAATATGTACGTTTAAAATGCTACAGTGACACCATATCAGACAGTATCTCGCCAAGTGCCAAAAAAAAGAGTCACTTGAACACAATGCATGGGTCTCAAGACACATTTTCAAATGTTAAGACTATTTTTAACACAAGTGTCTTAAAACACATCGCGTGTGGCAGGATGCCCAAATAACAGAACAAAACACAATGATGCAGCAGCCAAAGACATTTGTCAGAATAGTGCTTTAAAGAAGATGAATTTTCTGAGAGGGTTTTAACACAACTCACTAATCGACTAGGCATCTGGGAAACAACATCCGATGTTTGGTTAATCAAACCAAAAATGAAAAGACAAAAATGTGACCAATTTCACATGGTCTTTCACATGGACACTCAGAGGACCTCAGCAATCATTTTGAAGTACGACGCCGGGCAGTAGAGAAGCTCTGTGTATCTGAAACTCAGTGAAAGGACACTATGGCCTCCTACACAGATGCACTTTCCTGACTCACTTCCTCCTTCTTATAAAAAATGAAAACTGATGCAAGCGTATTCTATTCCACACATGCTGTGGGCAATACTACATGTTCAGAATAGCTAAAAATGTTCCATTTTAGTTAGCATTTTAAGTTAGTGAAAACCAGTTGTGCTCTGAATATTATAAGCACTATGCAGTATTAGCAACATTAACCTATCTAGAATCAGTACTGTACAACAATGCAACAGACAAATACAAATTCTAGACTAGGGCTGCAGGATTAATCGAATGTGATTGTGATCATACGATTATGAATTTGAAGAAATCATTCACGTTAATGACCGCTGTTTGCGTAGCTTCTCAGTGAACTAATGCTGTGTAGGTTTTTTTAACTAAAGTGCAACTGAATCATAGCAAAATGTAAATATTGTAGACAAAACACTAAAAACTTTCACTTTCTCTGTTGAGAATATATGACTTTCTTCTGCAAAGAAACGCAAAAGCAGATATTTTAATACATGCAGTTCAAACAACACTGGACCCCACTGACTTTCATGAACATGAAAAAAACTCTTTTGTTACTAAATAATGAATTTTTGAACGAGTCAATGATTCAGTGAGCCATTTATAAAAACAGTTACTTGCTTCATTTATTGAATGAATCAGCCGTTTGAATGAATCAGTTGAATCAATGATTCACTCATTAAGAAAGTGACTTGCCACTACCTACTGGTGGTTTAATTTCATATTTAAAAGTATTATTGAATTTTTCCATCATTTCATATTTGTAGGGCCGAAACGTTTCCTTGAGTAACTCGGACAATAACTTTGTTTATTACACACACGGAAATGCACGTGACACTTACAGTGATTTCAGCTTCTGTCGTCTCACTAAATGAGGACGTGAACACATGTACAACATCTCCAGAACGGTTTTGAGAGTCACTTCATTTGATGAGCATTTGACCGTTTGATTTGAGTATACACATACACAGAGCTGTAAAGGTATGTCAACCTGTCAAAATAAAAGTCTGGTTTAATTTAAAGACAAGAGTTTACCAGAAATTTTCAACAGAATGTACATAGCCTACTACTACTAAAAAAAAATAATAATAATCTTTCATGTTTTATTTTTAATAGTAAATCCCCTTTGTTTACCAAAAAATTAGGTTTGCTTAATTTTCAATAATTAAAAGATAAATTAATGTTTTATGCATTCTTGGATAACAAGAAAAATGCAAATACACACCTGAATGTCCGAGGGGGAAAAAAATTTCATAAGGCTATTTTAAGAAAAAAATCTAATAAATTAAGTTGTTTTTATGCATTTAAATAATTATACATGCTAAAACACAGAATAAGGTAAAAATAAAAACATATGGTGAATAAATAATAAAACATTTCATAGGTCCCTAAACATGTTATTTTTTAAAAACTTTTAATAAATTGATGAGAAAATTTATAAGTTTTATGATTTTAATTAATTAGACATGCTTTTAATAATAAAAAAAAATGGAATCCAGAAAAATTAACATGGAAAAAATGGAATTTGGAAAAAAATAAATATGATTTCATAGGGCCTAACACAAAAGCACATCTTCCATGCTGCAGCAGAAAACATCCACTCTACTCAGAGGACCGTCACCCGGGACAAGGTAATTTAATGTAGCATTAACTCAATGTGATTGCTAGTCGAGATGAAGGCTGTTAAATTAAAATGGTAAATGGACTACATTTATATAGAGCTTTCAACAGACCACATGGCCATCCAAAGCGCTTTACAGTTTGCCTCACATTCACCCATTCACACACACATTCACACAATGACTGCAGTGTCTGCCATTCAAGGCGCCATCCAGCTCGTCGGGAGCAGCTGGGGTTAGGTGTCTTGCTCAAGGACATAGACACTTGGTCAGGTGGAGCCACCAACCTTCCGGTTTGTAGACAACCTACATGAACCACTGGGCCACTGCCGCCCAAAATTAAGTATGTTAACTATGTAAGGGACAACCCACGACAGGCAGTACAATTATGTGAAAATATACCACACATAGTTTATACCACGGCTACCAAAGGAGTTAATTTACTGCCCCAAAAAGTTGCGAATGGCTTTTTATGATTAAATATACTAGATACTTTCTTTATAATGTGAAAGAATGTGAAAACGTATGTTGGTTTATAATTTTTAGTTTTTAGATAACTTTACACATTTAAATTTATTTTACACAGTTTAGCCCATGATTGTATATCGAACACTGCATCTTGCAAGTTATCGCATATCACATTTTTCTTTAATATCGTGCAGCCATAATACAAGTTATTCTATTATTCACAACTTTTTTGATACTTTCTTTATACCAAGCCTCTGAATACTCAGTTAATACTTTCGTTTGAATACTGAACGTTGAATACATGTTATAATCATGTCCCTAAAGCCTTATGTGCTACATTTTGAGTCTTTGTTAATTTTAGTTTGATTGCCATGAATAGGATTTATAAATGCACAGGCTTGAACTTACTGTATGATAAAGATATTTTAACTTAGTAATAAATATCAATAATTATCTTTTCACCTCTTTTACAGTAAATCATCACAGCTTCGTATGGACAGATATGTGCGGAGAGCTACTTCATGATCCACTGAGCAAGCAGTTGAGTTTTCAGAGAGCATTTTAAACATGATTCTCTTGTTCCAAGTTCCTGTCCATGTGTTTTTGCCTCCTAAATGCTACAGCGCATTCCAAGACAGTAAAGGCTTATGTTCAGAACTTTGTTTACTTTTAGTTCTGTAAATTAAGTTGCATGACTAAAAGGCAGTGTTTTTGTATTATTAATTAATGTATGGCTTAGTTTTGATACTTAAAAAAAGTAATTTAAAAATAATTAATTTTATTTGTTTTTGCATCTCAGAAAATGCTTTATTTAAAACCCCAAATGGATGGCACTTAAATGCACTTAATTCATTTGTCAGCTTTATTGTCATTGTTCACAGTACAAGTACAGAGAAACAATGGGTAATAATTAAATGTTTATTTTTGATGTATGCATTGTATTCTATGCATTTAAAAAACAAACAAAAAAAATTCTAAAAAAGGAAACTTAGTTGTTCATTTTAAGAGACCCAAGAGTCTTATTTTCTCTTGCATATTTAATACTGGACTTTAAGCAAAAAGACGATTAATCGATATCTACAGCCCTACATATTTGTATGTCAAATCTAATAACATTATTTATGCATTTGGACAGATGGAGTTTGTTGATACTGATTTCATCTGAATAGTAACAGTGAAAAGTAGTGGTTGCAGATAATTACAAACATGCTTGGAATTTGATATTAATTACTGTAGTCCCTCAGAGCATGACAGATAGAGTCACATTTCTTGCCTGCTTCACTAGATTGCTCAAACACTAATTTCCTTTGCTGAAGCGCATGGGTCTAGCTATTAAGTCCCTGACCGAATTTGCTTAGATGGGCTGCTGGCAATGATTAAGTGAATCTGATCTGGAAAAGAGGCCTAGGAGGCCTGCGCTGGACACACTGGCCATGCAGAGAGATGTCATCCTAATTCTGCCAGCCTTCATGACAAAGGCTGATGGATGGGTGCCTGTCTCCATAATTAGACTCTCTGTGGCATGACTCACTACAGCATCTAAATTAGCCACAGCATCTATTTCACAGGTTCTCAAGTCCTCCAAAAGCACTTTCATCATGCAACAGACAGGAACCAAAGATAATATTTTTTTACTGGATGTTGCAATATATAAATGAAATTAAAATTAGGCAATGTAGGGAATGTCACAATGATTGTAATCTGCTTCTATCTGGCCATCAAGTTTACTTATTCACTAAAATACACTTTTTTCCCAGAAATTATGTGTAAATAGTAAATAGAGTTTGATTCTTTTATAAACATAATTTTTTTATTCTTGTGCAGCTAAAATTTTCAAGAACAGATTGTCTTACATGTACATATGTACTTTAGTTATATATTACGTGTGTTTGTTTCGGGATGGTAATAAAAATGTATTATTGCAAGATTTTTAAAAGAAATACTGTATGCAAATGCGAGTCTATATTTCTTTGATCAAAAATACAGTAACAGTGATATTGTGAAACATTACTACAAGTTATAATAACTGTTTCATATTTTAAAGCGTATTCCTGTGACAGCAAAGCTGAATTTTCAGCATCCATTACTCCAGTCATCCTGGTGCTTTTGGACACTTGTATGGGAGATCAAAGACAGCTGGAGGTGGGAGAAGAGCAGCAGGTGCAGACCAGACCTCTCTTTCTCTGCAGAACGCAAACACATTGCAGGTCTAACAGCCAGCACCTGGCCCTCCAGAAGCCAAGCAACTTGATAGTCCATCTGCTGGAGGAAAGCAGGAGCTGGCGGACACGTCAATCAAATACAATGCACAAATGGTCATAACAGGAATTAACTGCTTTCTCTGATGCAGAATTATGTGATTGTGAGAGGCGGGTGTCAATACTGAGTCAGCTTACTGGCAAATCACAATTATATGAAATATGAGTTCAATGTATCATGAGAGTGAAGGAGCTTGATATGACCTCAGTCCCCAGCCTCCTCAATTGTGTCAGGAAGGTGACATGAGGTGGAAGAGAGATGGGAGAGGCTGTGAAAAATAACATCTCAGAGATGAGAAGAAAACTGAAGGCTCAGACTACACCAACTAATTAATGACATGCTTAGTTTCCATTAGGCATGTGCTGATTACCGGTTTCAAGGTATACCACTAGAGTTGTTCCGATTCCGATACTAGTATCGGAAATATCTCCGATACCACAACAAATTCTGGCATCGGCATCGGCGAGTACATGAACCCATATACCGATCCGATACCATTTTCTTAAAAAATACCTAGTTATGACCGCAAGCTTTGCCTAACCGCTGCACGGTTCTTCTTCGCTGCTCAAAATGCATTGAAAACACAGGAAGTTGTGCTGTGTTGCCACAAGCAACCCCTGTTTAGAGCAGCGAAGAAGAAATGAAAACGCGTTAGCAGCCCTTATCTATATATGACTGGATCACTCATCACATTCTAAACTGCCAAAAGACAGTGAAGCCGCTACTATATTATAGATCAGTGGTTAGCAGTATGTCTCTGTAGTACCGGTAGTTACAGACTCTCGAGTATATTCAGTACCGGCAACTGCGTTCAGTCGCTTCCGTGTAAGTCAAAACGCAGGGCTCCAGACAGTAGCCGAATATATACTAGTGTCTGTGAATATTAAACTGCAAAATACTATTTAAATATTACTCCCGCAAAATCTACATCTCTGTGGGTGACTGGCACAGATGCGCGAGAGCTCGCTGTTTTGTAGTCTCTGCTGTGTGTCATGAGGACACGAACGCATAAACCGTCACTTCATGAGAATTTACCGTTTCATTTGAGAATACTGTCATATCATAAACACAGACACTCAAAGATCTTCATGGCAGCCCATTAAAATAAATGTTTGGTTTACATGAGTAAATTGACAATATATAAAGCTACTGTTGTAGCCTACAGTAATAATAATACATCTCTATAATAATAATAATTATGCCTAGATGGTTGCTTGTTTTTTACTTGTTTTTTACTTGTTAGAGATTATCTGATTAATAGATCTTTTTTTATATTCCTAGACTTATTTGTTGCAGTTTTTTTATACAGTTATATTGTAAAACTTAAATACCTTTTTTAGTTTGCGGTGTTAGATTTTTGGCTGCATTTGAAGTTCTTTTTTGCATAAGAAAATAAATAATACTGTCAAATTCATGTTAGATAATAAAAATACTGTAATAAATACAGTAGTTCACCATGTATTTGTTCATGTTTTATTGAGGGATCTGTCTGAAGCACACCATAAAAAAATTCTAGCAATTTACACAGGGCTAGTAGTATATACAGCTGTATATACAGATATACACCCAGGTATCGGATCAGTACTCGGTATCGGCCGATACCCTGAGCCCAGGTATCGGAATCGGTATCGGGAAGAGAAAAAGGGTATCGGAACATCTCTATATACCACGATACAGAAAATTTCACGGTTTCAAAACCACTAATATTTTCCATGATACCGTTCCTGCGGTATGTGCTGTACACTTTCACATTCAGTGTTTCTTTCTGTCTCACGCACAGCCGTCCCCCACGGTTACGAGTCATCCAAAAATATTTTTCATGATATTCTGGTGGCGGTCGGTCGGGTCGTTTGAAACAAAGATGCCAATAAACCTTTGTAATTTATATAGTACTAGACACAATTTTTAAATACACTTTATTGGCTGAATGACTGGCGCGAAGATGACGCACAAGCTCAGTCTGCAGGTAGAGATGGAGGCGGCAAGAGAAAAGGTGAAGACTGGGGAGCAACCGTGCTGTTTTTGGTAAAACATGATTTTGACGACTTAATTAAGTTTTGTTTTAAAGAAAATATGAAATTATATGAAAGTATCTCTGAGGGAAGCTGACAGCCTTCTAAAATTTTACATGGTATGATTTCACAAAGCTTGTCAGAAAATTCAGTTTTTGCTTCAAATTGGGTTATTAAATCAAATGATGTGTACGATTATTATTATATAACTAAATTATATGAAATGATATAAATTATATGCATATGAATTATATATCTAAAATTAAATAACTGCAATTATATCTTTAGGTTCAATAAAGATGTCAGTCCTTTTTTAGGAAACAAATCAAAGAAAAAAAATAAACTGAATTATAATTCTAATAATTCTACTGTTTCTAATATTCTGTATGTTGCTCAGAAAAAAAAAAATATGGTGTCCAGCTGGAACAAAAAAAAAAAAATTTTTTTTACCCAGATATTTAAAAATAAAACATTTTAGGGGTGCTCCGATCACGATCGGCCGATCGTTATGCGCATCTCGTCAGTAAAGCCGTTTCTCTAATCAGCAGTTAATTCCATCAGGTGCATGATCGTGATCGGAGCACCTCTAAAACATTTCAGAGCTGTAACAACAATACCGTGATACAGTGAAAATTTTGCTTAAGGTGATCATAGCGTCAAAATCTCATACCGGCCCGTGCCTAGTTTCCATGTTTGTTCAAGCATGTCTAGAGCATACTAACAACAATGAAATGATCCTGCAAAACAGTCTAATATAACCTTGCATACTACATATAAATGCACTCAAAACCATCAGCATATTGGCTATGCAAATAAGGCTATATGTTGAACATTTTTAAACAAATCACAGTCTTTCCAGAACGTCCACACTGAAAGTGATTGAAACCAAGTGATTGTAATAATGTAATGCTTTATTGCATCACACCTAGTATAAAGAGGCACAGTATAAATAATAAATCTAAGGCAAGGCAAGTTTATTTATATAGCACATTTCATACAATGGTAATTCAAAGTGCTTAACATAAATGAAGAAAAATAATACAAAAATAAAAACAAGCAATTTTAAAACTTTGGAAATGATTTAAAAATCGACTTATTTAAAATTAATTTAAAAGTTAAAAATAAAAAATGATTTTACATAAAATACAGTGAATAAATAAAATACAGTGCAATCGGTTCAGACATTGCACAGTGCTCAATTAATAAATGCACAGCTGAACAGATGGGTTTTGAGTCTAGATTTAAATGTGACTAGTGTTTTAGCACATCTGATCTCTTCTGGAAGCTGATTCCAACTGCGGACGACATAGTAACTAAAGGCGGACTCTCCTTGTTTTGTGTGAACCCTTGGTATTTCTAACTGACTCGATCCTAAAGATCTGAGTGCTCTGTTAGGTTTATATTTAGTGAACAAATCTGCAATATATTTCGGTCCTAGGTCATTGAGTGATTTATAGACAAGTAAAGGTACTTTAAAATCAATTCAAAATGTTTTTAATAAATCTAAGAAAGAAAGAGCCCAAGAAAGTCACCAAGTCTCAACAAAAACTGCATATTATGTGCTTCATAAATCTGGAATTTATGGCAGGGCTGCTATTTGGAAACCATATGTCTAAAGTCCAAGTCCAATGCACATAAAAACAAAGAAAATCCACTACAAGAAGCACAAACCTGACACCTTGAGAAATGAAAAACTATTATTTCCAAAACAACCTTACTGCCAAAATAAGGATGTGTTTACATTTAGAAAAACCAAAGAATCCCCTTTAAACCACAATGTCTGCTATCAGCTTCTAAAAAAGTATTTGTTATTGTACAGACAGCCACCTCATGGGTGTCGTCAAATCAAATGATTTAACGATCATATAAAAGGCAGTTCACAAAACTAGACACACTGTATGCTGCGCGATTCTTTCTTGAATCGATTCTGAGATTAGTTTTGAACAGCAGATGGCACTGCATGCTTTAGAAACACCTGTACTCTGCACATTTCCAAATCAGTACAGACACTTGAACCAAAAATAATAATTCATAAAATTCAAAAAGGTTGAAGCGAATTACAAAGGTGTTCACAGTGGGCTGTGTTTACATTAGGGCTGTCAAAATTGCTCAAAAATGACGTTCGAATATTCCCTCTAAAAAAAACACGAATATTCAACTATTTGAACATCTGGTGGCGCATCTTGTCAATGACGCGCATTACGTCAATAACAGGACAAAATAATACAAAGAGACATAACTACTTGTATAGGTAGTTTATTTAAGTTTAAACATATTTGACAACGTATTACCTACACAAAAAACAAGGAAATCAACTAATGGCCAAGACTGCAGACCTCACGCTCTCTCACCCTCTCTGTGCATAACGGTTTAAATGAACAAACAAATTTTTTCGTGCTGATCAAGAGTTTGGGCAAGCAATTTTAGGGCGCGAATTCTGTCCCAAATATAGCAGGCTTCATTCAGTGATTGAAACAAATATTATTAATATTAATTGAAATTTTACAGCATATAGAACTGGCACTGAATGCTCCGAGCGAGCTGTGCTGTGGTAAACATGGAACTTTTCCTTGACATGAAACGATAAATGATCAAACCTCGGATCCATTGCTTGACAGAACTCCCCGAAGCCTGCCCCATCCACGACACTGATCGGTCTCACGTCCTTACAAATGAACGAAATTAATTTATCCGTTATGGCCTCTTGTCATGTTGCAGACAAAGAGCTTGTGGCGGGCGATGCAAAGTAACGTTAAATGTCAAGACGTGACTGTTTAGCTGGAGTTCCACACATTATGCAATGCTCATTTGGGTGCACATTTTTGAGATGTGACCTCATGTTGCTAGTGGTCGAATGGTATGCTAACTGTAACTTGAATAGCTTGCATACAACTTTATCTCGCGGGTCAACAATTTTACCTCGCTTTCTCTGCTGCGGTCGAGTTGGGCTCTGCTATTGCTGGCATCTTCCATGAAGACGCGTCAACTTTCAGCAGTGATGCTGTGCCAGACAGTGCGACTCCTGTGACCTGTCCTTGAACCCTCAGGCGTGCTAGCGCCCACTCGCAAATCAAACAGCTACGCCTCTACTACCGTGGGCATTTTTCCACATTTTTTTTTTTATTCGAATATTATTTTTCACCTTCAAAATTCGTTTTTTAAAAACTATTAGAATATATATTCAAATTTAGAATATTCATTGACAGCCCTAGTTTACATTACTCTTGCATCATAAAAGCATTCTAAGATGAAGTGAAGTTACATGCCTCAGTTGAATGCATTCTTTAGCACTCTTCTTCATGATAAAAAGATTAGAGCACCATCTGCTGTTAAAACCACGAATCGATTCTGCATCACTTTATCGTCCCAGCTGTAAGGTAAACAGGTCCATTTAGCTCAAAGGGAATCATTTAAGATTTTAAAGGGAATTTGAACGGAATCACTGTTTCACAGCTGATCATTGAGACGCCCTGCGATTCACTGAACGAGCTGTTTAACATCAAATCTGCACTGGATATTAATATCCGAAGTATAGTGAAAACACTATTAAATAGCACAGTAACAAGATCGGCAGTTTAAGACATTAACTTGTAAGCACAAAACACAAGATACTTCTTTAAGACATATAATCTAATCTAACACATAAACACACGCACTCATACATAATTGTTACAATAATTGTTCTAAGGGGCCGTTCACATATCGCGCCTAAAAACGCGTGGAAAATGCTAGGCGCACTGCTTTCTCCTTCTTTCCAAAGTGCTCGGGCAGAAGCGCTCCTGAGGCGTCTGCCGTTGCTAAGCAACAATGACGTGCTCTCTCCATGAAGAAGCGGAAATTTCAGCAAAGTATAAATGGATTTGCAGCACTAAAATCGCTCGCAGTAACTCTGCTACTAAATTTATTTCAAAATGGCAAATCCATATACATCTATGATCAGCTGTTCCTTCATCTTGGCTGAGCTTTCAACGTTGTTACGGGAAAGGATAAAGCTGATTGGTTAGTTCTTGTCACATGACCCGTGGTGCACTTGCGGCATTCTGAAAAGTTGAGATGTTTTTAACTCAATGCGTTGCGGACACTTCTGGAAAAAACGGGAACGTCGCGACCACGTCGCTTCCATTATGAGCACGCATACTGCGCACCTACATTGAAAATAACGAGCTTAAGCGCGCAAAAGACACGATATGTGAACGGCCCCTAATGGTGTTAATGTTGAAAGCTGTTCTGTGAAAGAGTTAGTTGGTTATCTTGCTTCTGACTTGTGGCACTAGGAATTCATTTACAACCTCCTGTTGCCTTTCTGAGGAATTTGGCTGTTTCAACTATGGTCCTGATCGACTCTTTAATTTGATTGGTTCAGGTTTGATACTCTACACAGCCCTAATTCATACATCTCTATACTTCAACCTGTGTAAGTTCTGGGATGCTGATGGTAAACACTGTCTTTCCTCAAAGAAAGAAAGAAAGAAAGAAAGAAACACTCAGGACTGAAGCTAGCGCTGACACTTTAAGGTAAAAAATCTAATTGATTTCTCTGATAAAAAATAGCAGTTTAAAGTACTACAGGTTTGCTTTGCTTGTAGGTCTGCATAATTCAGCCTACCATTTTGTTAAATCTACGATTATTTTTATTATGTTTATCATCATTACTAAATAAAAATATAAAAAATTGAGAAATACTAGTCTACTATTGTAACATTTCACAAGTGTTTTTTATTTTATATTAGCACATTTGTAAAATTACAATACTAATATTTATTATTGTTTGCTGCTGGGGCTGGGTGATATGGCCTAAAAATAAAATCTCTGATTTAATTTTTTTTAATTCGATTTCGGATTTTTTTTTCAGATTCCCCCCCCCCCCCCCCCCCCACTTAAGGAAAGCAATAAGTACAAACAGCAGACAACTTAAAGCAAATTTTGCTTTTATTTAATCAAAATTAGGGCTGCTCCGATCACAATCGGCCAATCGTTAATGCGCATCTCGTCAGCAGGACCATTTGAAGGAATTTGGGGGCCCCAAGCAAAATGGACATAGAGGCCCCCCGACCCCCGCACGCACGCACGCAAAGCCTACAGAAACCACAACATAGCCATACAGTTTAAGTTCACCCACACTTTATATAAATAAAAAAGGTTTACAGTGCAAATACTACTTGAAAAAATAGTTTGGTGGGAATTCAATAGTGATTTGCACTGGTTTTTTTTTTCTAATAATATGACAGCACACACTTATCAGTTTAAACTCTGGGCTTTGCAGGATATCAGCTATAATTACAGAGCTTGTGGTACCTTGTGCTATACAGAGGAAACATCAGCACTGAGAAGTGATGCATCTGTTGATGGTGAGGATGAAGTTGATGGTGTAGCTGGGAAAATAACTGAAAAAAAAAATCTGAAATTACCTGTGAAGTACGTCTTACCATTTCACTGTTAGCATATTGACAGAGGTCACTATTAACAGCTCAGGGGTGCGTTTCCCAAAATCATAGTTGATAAGTTAGATGGTAGACCCTTTGTAATAACAATCATTAATAGATGGTAAATTGATAGTTAATTAATCTTTAATCTTTGTCATTTAACTGTTATCAAACAGTATTTTTACTTATTATAAAGTTTACCGAAAAATTTAAGATATGTTAGTATTTCCATATTTTGATATTAGAAGGGAAGGGATGCAGACAGCTGCTTTCACTACCGATGCTTAAAAACATCCCAAGCTAATGTTTGATGCATGGAATTTATTGTGTGGTTTTCCTAAACCCCATTTGTTAAACAGATTATCACGGTGGAATAGTATAGCATGCTATTTGCTATGCCACTTTCATCTAGGGCTGTAGCTATCAAATTTGTTAGTAATCGAGTATTCTACCAAAAATTCCATAGATTAATCGGATAAAATGTGTTTTTGCTTATTAATATTAATTATGCAAGAGAAAATAAGACTCCTGGGTCTCTTAAAATGAACTACTAGGTTTCCTTTTTTTAGAAAATTTGTATTTTTTTATTTTTAAATGCATAGAATGCAATGCATACATCAAAAATAAACATTTAATTGTTATCCATTGTTTTTCTGTTTGTACTTGTACTGTCCACAATGACAATAAAGTTGACAGATGAATTAAGTGCATTTAAGTGCCATTCAGTTGGGGTTTTAAATAAAGCATTTTCTGAGATGCACATTAAACATTGAATACAAAAAATTAATTTAATTTATATTTTAATTATTGAAAATTAAGTAAACTTAGCTTTTTGGTAAACAATGGGGATTTACTATTAAAAATAAAACATGGAAGAAATTTTGTGTCATTAAACCTTAAAAAAAAAACCTTTACAGTTCTGTGTATGTGATGTGACGCTAGTTTAATTCAAATCAAACGGTCAAATGCTCATGAAGTGACTGTCAGAACAGTTCTGGAGATGTTGTTCATGTGTTCTCCTCTTATTTAGTGAGACAGCAGATGCTGAAATTACCGCGAGCGTCACGTGCGCTTCAGTGTGTGTTAATAAAGGAAGTCGAGCTTCAGCTCCATTCATTAACAGAGACACGCAGAACATGCAGGATTCATATTTAAATAGACTGTTCCGGCTTAATATTTACAGATATTAGTCCATCACGTGAGATCACGTGGTTGGCTGGCTGTTGTCAGCAACTACTGAGAGGGGCCCCCTTGAGGGGGATCCCGATAACAGTGTCATTACACGTTATGTATGGGCTAGGTGCACAAGATGGCGCCGGTGAGCTTCAGCGATGCGAGTGTGTGCGTACTTATTTCCGGTCTTGAGACGCTCGCATTGACTGTAAGGGAAACTTACATATGAAACTTGGCTAGATGTATATAATTAAAGATTTTCAAATTTAACAGCCGATAGTGGTATATCAAAAACATGGGGAAACATCCTCCCTATATTTTGCGTACCTCTGTGTGGAAATTCATCAAGATACAACGCGGAGATTGCTTTATTCTTCTGTTGATTATGTGGATCAGCGTCAGTTCAGGTCCACAGGGATTTCTTTTTTCAAACACAAACCTCTCAAATATGCAATACTTTTTATTTTCGAAGAGCTTGTTTTGTTCTGTTATGTAAGATAAATGTTTCTGACTGTCAAACAAGACGCACAGAGATTTCTGATAAAGCGTTTTATTAACTTTATTTGATAACATAATTTATAACTAACTGTACAATTAAACGTAATATAATTATGGTAGGTTTGCCTTAAATAAAAGATCGCTGTTTGCATTCATGTGTGTTTTTATCTGGTTATTTGTTTTGTGAAAGATCTGCAGCATAAATCATTATCTGTCTACAAGTAGCCATTGTTATTGTTTTGCATTAATTATCAGATTCAACAGATATTAAAATTAGTCACGTATTTTTTACTGTGTAAAATAATCTTGTGAAAATAACGATGAAACAGACTGATGTATGTGTACAATTGAGAAATGGATACTTCTGAAGATAAATCGCAGCCCACGTCTCACGAGGTAAATATTTAATATAAAAAATTATAATAACAATGCAAACATCTTCGAGAAATAAGTAATTTGTACATTTACATATTTGGTAAGATAAAATACATTATATAGCTGTGTATATACACCATGAGTTAAACTTTCATCTCGTGAACAATAGTGAACATTAGTGTACTTAATTCATTCACCGGACCGAAACATACACAGGTTTCAAATCCACTGGCTCAGTTAACATTTGTAGTATAGTGATAATAGCAGTGTATATCTTATTTGCATATGAAGTGATATTATAAATCCTGTAAACATATAGAAGGTAATATTTGGACTTCTCTGGTTCTCTGCACTGACTTTAAGCACAACCGGAAATACCTACGCACACACTCGCAAGACCGGAAATCCAAGATGGCAGAGATATGCATCTAGCCCATTGACGATCAAAGGGGCGCTCACACAGTGTCGTTGCATTTCATTCTTAACCAGTCGTTGTCTTGGGGCCCCTGGCCAGCTCAGGGCCCCAAGCAATTGCTTGGTTTGCCTGCCTTGTCGCGACGGGCCTGCTTGTCAGTAAAGCCGGTTTTCTAATCTGCTGCAAATTCCCTCAGGTGCGTGATTTGCTCGATGTGTAATCATTAACGATCGGCCGATCGTGATCGGAGCAGCCCTAATCAAAAGCAAGAAAAATGTAACCCCCATTTTCATATTCGGCTGGTGCTGCTGCTTTTGACTGCGATGGGCTTTAGGCAGCGTCGGGTCTCTTGGGGAATCTGTGATTGTCAAATGCACTCGGCTGCAAAGATGGAGTTTGTGAGAAGCATTTATTGCGATTCGAGGCACTCAGAGTAAAAGCAGCTCACGTTTAAAAACACAGTGCCAAACTTCTCTCTAAAAAACAAGCAGCAAATATTTCATTAAAATGCAGTCTTTTCGGTTAACCAATCTCACTGAGCCATGTCACAGCCCCATTTTTCTTTTAATTAATTGTGCAGTCCTATGAAGCTATTCAATATCCTTTAAGTAAAAGGGTAAGACATACTGACCCCTACCGAAGTTTACATTTTTGTGATCAAATAGTTATTTTATTTTAAAACCAGCATGTAAGTCAGCACTGTAAAAGAGAAGTAGGTGATGACCTGTAAACTTGCATGACTGCACTTCTGGCTTTGTCCCAGAGCAAGTTAACTCAACAAACCTGTCAAAAGTAACTGTAATCAGCAGCTTTGTACAGTAAATATCTGACCTTAATGAAGCCAATAAACCATTCTGGGCAAATTAAACACAGTCAACTGATGACAGCACGGTTCCTTCCGGTAAGTCAAGATTAAGGAAGTACAGCTAAAGTATTCTCAGCAACACCAAAGGATATTTTTAACCGTTAAACCTTAACTACATTCAGATCTTTTGGTTTCTCCTTCAACTCAAGACAAAAACAAGATCTTCAAAGTAAACCCTTTTTAAACTTCTCAAGCATTTCAGCCCACAAAATTAGATTTTGTGACATTCACACACAAAATCTAACCATACATCCTGTCACATCACTATGCATAAATAACCCACAGGTAACAGATCAGTTAAGATCAAAATTTAAGGTCTTGCGGTTTACAGCTATTAGTAAATGTGCATTTAAAAGCATTTTGCCTTCTGCAGTATAGGTTAAAAACTAATTCTCATTCTGTCAGAGCATCATCCAGCATGGCCTATACATGGAATCAGAGACTTTGCCTTAAATTCACAAAAACATCTGTGTGCCTGTCTGTTAATCTGAATGAAATATTTTGTTTTAAACCTAACATAAAGTATGTGTTGCTTAGTGATATAACTCAAACAACTTGCATCGTAATAAGCCACAGATTATCTCTGGCCAAACAACATGTTAAGACTACTGAAGGGTAAAGTTCACAACCTTTGTGCGGCTTACACAAGGTTTACTGGAGTGCGTTCAGAATACATCTCAATATGCTGTGTTCAGAAATTGACTTTCCAGGTACTTGGTTAGGTGGCAGACATAAGCCAATTCCCTAATAAAATCACAGCTGGATCTGTTCTATGGATTAAACAACAGAAACTTTCGGTCTAAGGTTGTTTTGATAGCATGGCAAGGGGTGGGAATATTTAGGCACCTCACGATTCAATTTAATTGTGACCTGGGAGTCACCATTTGATTCCAAATTCCTCACTGGCTGATAAATAGTTGATGCTGACAATAAAGTGGGGGGCAAAGGCCAATTATTAATTATCAGTCACTGAACCAATATATTAGATGTGCAGTTCAGTTACAAAAAATATTAAATTTGTGCAACAAATATTCTTAGATATGAAAATAACATGAAAAACAAAAGACGACTGCATTACTTTAGCCTTTTAGCTATTTAAAGGTACTGTGCTGGCGATTCAGAGACAGAAAAGAAAATGTGAAAAATGTGATGCAGAATTGATTCGGCCTCCAATGGTGTATTGGACTTTGTGATGAGTAGAGCTTTGATTATAGGCAATGCTCAATTTGACAATGCCCTCTATAAAATTGTCCTTAAAGGGTTAGTTCACACCAAAATGAAAATTATGTCATTAATTACTCACCCTCATGTCGTTCCAAATCTGTAAGACCTTCGTTCACCTTCGGAACACAAATTAAGATATTTTTTTATAAAACTGTAGAGCTACCTGACATCCAAAGACACCAACTCAACTGAAATGTCCCCAAATAGTAGATTCATCGGTAAAACAATCCATGTGACATCAGTGGCTCAACTTCAGCTTCGCAATACTTTTTTTTGTGTAAAGAAAACAAAAATAACAATATAGTCAACCATTCTTCTCCTCCAAGGTGCATCTTCCACCATCTTGGAGGGTACCCAAGAACGTATTGGACGTAATCAGCATTGTTTACGTTCAGGGGTAAGATGAGTGCATCAATCATTTGTGTAATTAGCACTGTTTAAGCTAAAGGGAAAGCGTGTGTATGCATTGTAATACTCTTTAAAATGGCAGTAGACATAACAAGGGGGAGAAGAATGATTGAGTAAATTGTTTTTATTTTTCTTTGCACAAAAAAAAAAAAAAAGTTTTTCTCATAGCATCACATAACGTATTTTCCGGACTATAAGTCACACTTTTTTTCATAGTTTGTTTGGTCCTGAGACTTATAGTCAGGTGTGACTTATTTATCAAAATTAATTTGACATGGACCAAGAGAAATGAACTAACAGAAAACATTACCGTCTACAGCCGCGAGAGGGCGCTATATCCTGCCAGAGATGCTGCTCAGTGCTCCTGTAGCCTACACTAAGCAGCATAGAGCGCCCTCTCGCAGCTGTAGATGGTAATGTTACCTCTTGGTTCTTGAGTCTAAATAAATGCGACTTATAGTCCGGTGCGACTTATATATGTTTTTTTTTTTTTTCTCGTCATGACGTATTTTTGGACTGATGCGACATATATTAAGGTGCGACTTATAGTCCGAAAAATCCGGTAACTGAAGTTGAGCCATGGATGTCACATGGATTGTTTTACCGATGTATCCACTAAGTCTCTGGATTTCTGTTGTGCTGCTGTCTATAGAGGGTCAGGTAGCTCTCCGATTTCATAAAAAATATTTTTAATTGTGTTCTGAAGATGAACGAAGGTCTTACGGATTTGGAATGACATTAGGGTGAGTAATTAAAGACATAAATTTAATTTTGAGGTTAAATAACCCTTTAAACTGTGCACAGCTTTTAAGACAAGAGGGATTCAAGAAGGTCATTCGAGGGCCTCTTAATAGGACATAATCTTTGTTGAATAACTGCTTTTCCCTCATTACACTGGACAACATTTCAGCTTTGACCCTGCTGTCTGTCTTGCTGACACTGCATGGCCATATGTCTGTACATTACAGACATGAGGAAGGTAGCACAATTTAAAAAAACCTCTACTTTGACAACTAAGACAGACTTGCATAAGCACAGACTTCTTCTTGGATGTAATAATATGAAAATAATAATATTATTACATAAGATTAATTTAAAGCATTATAATTGGTTGACTCAGTATCTTCAAGAGATATATTGCACAATTAAGATGTTTGCTTAAAATAATCATTGCACTAAATCACAGCAAACACGCTAAGGTCAATGGCAGAGTAATGACTAGAATGTAATGTAGAAACTAAATCAACTCAAAGTCTAACAGAATGAAACTTTAAAGAGCTAATCTTGACATGTACATTAATAATATTTTTTTTTTCAGAAAAAATACTATTTTTACTTTATTAGGGAAATGAGACCAATTGTATTCAATGTGAGCATCAAGAAATGAACTGGAAGTATTAAGCAAAGTTGGTAAAGATGCTTTTTTTTGGGGGGGGGGGGGGGGGGCACTAACTTACTTTTCACGTACTTTTTATATATAAAATAGTTTATTAATATATAAACTATTAATTTTAAGCATATGAATAACAATCATAATTAACAATAACACATTTTAAATAATTAAAGGTAATATTATATCACATAATGTAAAAAGGGGCATAAGTCTCTGGTGTCCCCAGAATGCGTCTGTGAAGTTTCAACTCACAGTTCTCCATAGATCATTTAATACACCATTTTGAAAATGGCTATTTTTAGTGGAAGCAGAAACACGCTTTTTTTTCGTGCCTGTCTCTTTAAATGCGAAAAAGCTGCTGCTCCCTGCCCCTTTTGCAGATTAGAGCTGCATCATTACAGCTTGGACCTGCTAAAAACATCTGATTATCATGTTTATCGAAACCATGCTTCTGATATATGGCTTTCTGAGTGCACACATCTGAAGCACATGGACAGAAAGCACGGTCACAGCATGGGAGTACTGAACTCAGTTCTTATTCACACAAGTTTATGTTAAACAGTTTTTTGTTATGTCTGTTAAGATTTTAGATCTGTGTGGAAGCAGCAATATACAGTAAATAAATCAATAAATCAACTGCTCTGTTGTCTCCTCTGAGGCCGGGAATCTAGTGTTCTGTTCTCGTCTGTGCAGCCAAAGACAGAACACTTACCGTATTTTTCGGACTATAAGTCGCACCTGAGTATAAATCGCATCAGGCCAAAAATACGTCATGATGAGGAAAAAAGCATATATAAGTCGCACTGGACTAAAAGTCGCATTTATTTAGAACCAAGAAGACAAGAGAAAACATTACCGTCTACAGTTGCGAGGGTATGGAAGCATATGGGTAGCAATAGGGCTGGGCGATATGGAGCAAAAAATATATCTCGATATATTTTGCTATATCTCGATATACAATATATATCTCGATATCTTTACAGGAAAAATAACCCCCCTAAAACTACTGCAAAAACAAATATGCCAAATATTACATGTTTAGGGCCCTATGAAACGTTTTATTTTTTTCTTCACCATATGCTTTATTGTTACCTAATTCTGTGTTTTAGCATGTGTAATTATTTAAATGCATAAAAACAACTTAATTAGTTTTTAAAAAATCTTAAAATAGCCTTATGTGAAATTTTTTCCCTTCAGAAATTGTGTATTTACATTTTTCTGGTTGTCAAATGAAGGCATAAAACATTTATTTAATTTATCTTTTAATTATTTAAAATTAAGCAAACTTTATTTTTTGGTAAACAAAGGGGATTTACTATTAAAAATAAAACATGGAAGAAATGTTGTGTGATTATTCCTTAAAAAAATATGTTCATTTAATTTTAATAATAGTAGTAGTGGGCTATGTACATTCTGCTGAACAATAGTAAAAGATTTCTGCCAAATACTTTTATTTTGACGAGTTTACCTTAACAGTTCTGTGTATGTGATACTACAGTCTATGATGTGATATGAGCTAGTTTTACTCAAATCAAACGGTCAGATGCTCATGAAGTGACTCTCGGTGCAGTTCTGGAGATGTTCCTCATGTGTTCACGTCTTTATCAGTGAGAGGAAAGACGCTGAAACCAGCGCGAGCATCACGCGCTTCCGTGTGTTTAATGCTGAATGAAGACGCGCTTCTGCGCCATTCGTTAACACAGACACGCAGAACATGCAGGATTCATATTTAAATAGACTTTTCCGGGTTAATATTTGCAGATATTAGTCTATATCGCGATTTGATTTAAGTGCATGACCTACTTTTGATAATTCATTCAAAATTTAACCAATTCCGTGACATTCCGCGTTAAACTGTACCGTTTATATGACTGGATTCCGTCCGCGTTTTCTGCATCGCGGAAATCATTGGGCCCTACGTTAGACATCTGCCTTCTGTTCGTCCTACGCCTTAAAACCGAAGTATCTCCATATAATGGAGCAAGTTGTCCTTTTGTTTTTAGACTTTGTTTTTTAGACTAGTTCTATACACGCGAAGGGAGTGGGGACAAAAGCAAGGAGGCGGGGGGCGAGCGAGCGGGGGCGTGCACAGCACAGAGAAGGCAAAGAGGCAAAGTGGCAGAATCAGAATGAAATATAAACAACATATCGATATATACGATATGTCAAAATCCATATCGTGTTTAAAAAATATCTCGATATATTTTTAATATCGAGATATCGCCCACCCCTAGGTAGCAATATTCAATTTGGAATGTAATATGCAAAATGACAATGCAATATGTAAAATGGCAATGCATTTGTGTTACATTTAAACTTTCCAATACATTTGTGCAACGTTTGGTGCAAAATGAAAATGAAAATTAAATTACATAATTTTCATTTGCCATTTCACACACTAGTTTTAATATGTAAAATGAATACTAATTTTAACACTTTATAAGTTGCAAAATTAAAATGAAAATGTATTACAGAAATTATTAGATATGTATAACATGTTCAAGCAAAAACTGTGGCAAAATTATCATTCAAATGCTATTTTTCTTAATTGCATTAACACTCACAGTCAAGACACTTACGATTGCATTTTCATTAAATGTCCCGCAATGAATGTAGAAAAATTCAATTTGCACATTGAAAATGCATTCCGAGTCGATCATGTCTCCTCCCCCTCATGCCACGTCAATCACTGCGTGAACAAGGCGGGGCTTGCAGAAGATCAAGAGACTGAAGTCTCAAGAAGAGGATTCAAGTAAGAGTACATGGACAAGACAGTTGGTCCGTGTACGTTTTGATCATTTCGGTTTATGGCTTCAATATTTCATTCGCACTTGTGGGTGGAGCTTAAACGCTGCTTTCATCTGATTGCTCGAATCGCTCCACCTTCACCACAGCTCTTTCATTCTTTCAGACAGAATAAGAGACAGTGCGAGTGAAGCACCGTAATGTCTGAAACCACCGCTCACTGTTAATTAGCATAATATTTGAATCAGATGTAGCTGGGCACATAATTCGTGCTGCTGAGACCTGCAAATTATTTCTAGGTTGTAGTATTGTATAAATATTGTCCCACTGATAAATACAGTGCAAATATTTCTGTCTCCTTGGGGGGGGGGGGGGGGGATCACATCATATGACCCCTTTAATCTTTTTCACATTTCCTTGGTTGGTAGATTGACCCGGGACCTGATTATAGCACTTAAAACCTGTTAAAAAACAGTCAGATTTTCATGATATGTCACCTTTAAAACATTCATAATAAAATGTTTTTATTTATGCAGTCCAATTATTATCTCTGCACTGAAATGCAGGAATTTACATTTTAGAATAGGTTCTCCTTTTGCATATCAAGTGTCAAACACTCAAAGTTGAAAATATTTTTTTTTATTTATTAGTACTGACCATACATAAACGCATGCATGAATGTATACATGGAGATACTGAAGAGAGCGAGTGAGAGAGAGAGATCAGTCTCTACTTTCAAGTACTTTGCACAAAGTCACACAGTCACAAAAGGAAGGAACAGACAAAGCCAAAATTACAAGAAAAGTCCATTAAAATACATCCATGAATATATGACAGCATCTATCTTCACAAATAAAAACACCCAACTGCAGAGCCCTTTTTAAAAGTGCAGGTGTGAATCAAACAGCCATATGAATGCAGAAGTGAAACTGTGACGATAGAATATATTAAACATTTCTGAGGACCTCATCTTAAATCATTCTAAAATTAATGCTCAGTGTGAGGTCATAAAAAAAACATACATATATATATATATATATATATATATATATATATATATATATATATATATATATATATATATATATAATACGTATATGTATATATCTTTATACATTTTGTAGGGGAAGCAAAAGTATCAGACTAAGACTGCTTCCTTAATTCATGGTTTAACAGCAACTAAATAAAAGTTTCATAATGCCTCTACTGCTACAATATGTTTGGATTCATGTGTTAATTTCATTTCATCCTGATCGTGCACAGTTGCATGCTGTGTATAATATTAATATTACCCATGGCATGTCGATCAAGTTTTTCCGCCAAGTTAACCACCGCAACTTGTAACTAGTGACTTGTAACCTTAAATCTAAAGCAATTGCAAATAGTCTCGTTGACAAGCGATTTGACAGAGGAGAATCTGCTACTCCTCGATTTTCCCATCACTATATGACTGAAACCACGCTGTGAAGCAAGGAGCAGAGTTGGGTGGTTTGCACTATGTAACGTTAGTTTCGATGAGTCACCCAGGCAGATGTGGCTGTCACACAGGCAGATAGTAATAGGAAAAGTTCTGATGTTTTGTCAAGTCAAAAACGCAAATATTTAAACCAAACTGATTTAAGGTAACGCTACTTTGTCATATAGCTCCAACTTTAACGTTTTTGGGTTTCTTGTTTTGACACTGACAACTAAAACAACTAAAAGAGAAGCTACTTTCACAGAGTTTGCACAAGAACTTAGTACTGGCTGGCTAACATGAGTTATGAATTAGATGAACATATCTAAATAGCAAACGACATATGTTGTTATTGTTGTGAAGTTAGTTTTACATTTCATCGTTGACTTAACTTTTTCCTCAAGTTAGCATGCTACAAGCTAGCAAGGCGCTCGGACTGTCCCATAACGCACGAATAGTTCCTTGACTTCTTCCTACAGCTTTCAAACTTACCTGACTGAAACACATTTCACTTAAACTAATGTAGCAAAATAATAAAGCGAACCACGGTACACACGCAGTAGTTAAACAATTGCAACGCAGACTTGCTCTGACAGGCGCGAATGGAAACCAGCGCTTGGTAAATTTAGACAGACACGCGCGCACTTACCGATCGACGGCTGTAGACGCGGAGCCACAATCTCTTGTAAGATTTCCAACGGCCAAAATACTTAAATTCCAAAATCAAAAAGCGTTAGATGGAAGTTTTTTGCCACTTTCCCGGGCAGCCAAACTCGGAAACTGCACTTTCAATATGGCTGAGGGCAGGAGCAGGGAATGTAAGCGTCACTAGCGTGACTCTGGGTCGGGGTGGTGTGGGAGAAGGGGCAGGGACTAATCTGGATAAACACTGATCCTTGTATTTACCGTAGACTGGCGATCATGTAATGCCTTTCGCTTTTCCTTCTCGTTGGGAACATGCACTTGCATGTTTTTTTGGAAAGAGCCCACGTTTATAACCGCCTTTATAATTGCCATAAAATGAGTCATGAGAATTAGTGTGTGAGGTTATCAGCAGGTTTAATAACTCGATCGAGTAGTTAAAGGGTTAGTGTAGTTTTAAGACATAATCTTTCGTTTTACTGGTCAATGATTAAGGTCTGCAGCCAACACAAATGACATTTGTCTTTCTCGGTTAAGTTGACACATAGCTATGATGACTATGCATGACACAAAATGTGGGTAATTCTGTTTTCAAATATTCTATTGTCTTTGACTATCTTTGTAGAGGATACGTTATGAATATCACATTATCAAATTTGAGGAAGAAGTAACCTTTCACCTTCGGCCTATCAGCATAATTTTACTGTAACCCACTGACATATAAAGTCCCCATCCTATATATGAGCCTCTTATCTAGCTGTTGCCATATTGCTTTTTTTTTTAAAGATGAAAAGCATAAATGTTGTATCAAATATTATCGTCTGACACTTCATGTAAGTACTCTAGTAAATACTAAAAGTGCCAGCATGCATTTCACTGTTTTCTTAGTCAAAGAATCCTAAAAGTGTTTTCCTGTTGTGTGAAGGAAGCGCCCATTGATGATTCAGCACATGTATATTTGGCTCACTAACTGTATTTCTTGTTTCTGCAGAGAACAGCCTTGTCATCTGAACATGATATCCATGCACCACACTAAAACTAAAACTGTAAATGTTTTTTTTTTTTTCCTAATTACAATTACGTTGACAGCAGCGTTGTTATTCTACTTTCTAGTTAGAACTTGTGAGACAAATGTGTAAACAGTATAACTCTCTGCTGCCCCCAGGTGCCTGTGTGTGCACACACACAAAGGATTCAGGCAACTGCAATTTTTTTCTTTTATCAGGTATTTTAGCTCTGACTGTGTTCGTTGAATGTTGCATATCAATGATACACACAATTGCTTTTTAAGCATGATGCGGTGCTCTTATAACGGAGCCACTGGTTGATAACTACTCGTGATTGATAATCTCTAATGATTATGCCTGTGTAGTAATTGAGGGAAAAGTAAACAATAGCCTCTGGGGGAATCCAGTGACTGCTGCAGCGCACGTCAGACTGGCATCACTCCTCGCGCTCAAGGCTGTTCGTGCACACGCGTAATGTAAAGAGCAGTCAGACACAGGGGCTTCTAGTGGACATTTCCCCATTCCTCCAAATGCATAACTGGTGCAAAGTTTGTCAAGGTGTTTGCTTATAAACTGTATACATATATATAAAGAATCTTGGCAGAATAGCCCGGACTCGTAGACAATATTTTTTCAGATGTGCTAGAAGGCGCCGAGAAGTTGGAGATATGGATTTTCATTTTAAGGTACGTCCACATCAGTTGTACCGCATTACAATTAGATGCTATACACTATCCACATGCAGTAGCCTAATTGGTAACTCAAATGGTTTTCCTTTAGCCTTTTGTTCTAATATTGAGGTGTTTAGTGACATTTCCCAGTGTCATTTTGTGAGTGTCATTTCGTTAAATGAGTCTTTTCCATTTTGAAAACGTGGTTTTAAAGTTATTCAAGATTTTAAACATACTCACGGGTAAATTTTTTAATAATATGCATAAACAGATGTGTAATAGCTTTATCCATGACAAGTTAGCATGCTTAAAATATTTATTTTATGGAATTCTGTTGTTTTAATAATTGCTAGTTACAATAGGGTTGATGCACCTAATCTATAACTTAGGCTACTTAAGTTCGTTCATGTACACTAAAATGAGAAAAGATTTTTAAAAAAAATAATTTTTAATAAAATCTAGACTGAAAAAAATACAATGTAGCTTGTACAATTTCAATCACAATGTATATTATTCCTAATACAGTTTATTTATTTTTTATTCTTATTTTTTTTTTTCTCGATGTGCCCAAAATGCCAATTAATACCAATTATTGTGTCTGGTGTCAGTATTTCGTGGCTGATATCTTTGGGTACAAATATTATGGCACCATTTTCGTGGAATGACCATTAGCCTACTCACACATTCATTTTCATCATTATATCATTCTTGGCAGGAGTGAATTTCTCAATTTGGAAAGACCACCATGAGCAGGTTGCTGTGCCTTGCCTCCGAGCCAGAAGGAGAAATACCACTGTGCTACTGACAGGAATTTTACGCGCAGCTGAACAAGGATGCCAGAGGAGCTCGCAAACTGCAGTGTGTGTTGCTGTACCACGACCAGTAAGATACTCATGGTGGTCTTCATGATATCACTGATACTTGCTATACTCTTCGGGAACCTCCTGACATTAGCAGTGGTCGTTGGAACGAAACACTTCCACACTCCACAGGGTTATTTAAAAGCCTCACTGGCCGTGGCAGACCTAGCTGTGGGGATTTTTGTGGTGCCCGTCTCCGTTTACGCAGAAGTATCTCTCATGATCTACAATTCAATGCCAGAGTGGACAGCGCGCAATTCCCAAGCCACACCTCTCCACCCGTGCAATTTTATCGGACCTGTGTTTGCGGGATGCACTTTAGTTTCCATTACAACAATTTTCCTCCTGACTATTGAAAGGAGCATTGCCGTTTTGAGGCCACTGCACAAGGAATCGGTCATAACTAAAAAAAGAACAAGCATACTAATAGTCTTTTCCTGGATGGGCAGTTTTTTCCTGGCAATATCCCCATTGGTTTTCAGCGATCAAATCGCGCTGGAGTACAATCCTTGCAGTCGCATGTGCAATTACGCGCTTGGAAGCGCAGACTTCCCTTCCCAAGCATGGAACATTCTCTTACTTTTCCCTGCCTTTGATTTTACGCTACTCGGAGGTACTATTGTCATCAATATCATATCCCTCACCACAATCCGCCAGCATTCAAAAAGAAGAAAACATCTTGCAGAGAACGAGAGTCAAAGCTCAACGAAACCAACCTTCTCCGACATCAAGGCTGCCAAGACAATAGGCACTCTGACGCTGGCTTTCACCGCTTCTTTTACTCCCATCGCCGTGTTTGTAGTTGGAAATGTGCTGGGAAATGAATGGTGCAATTTTGCGTTTTTTGCCTTTTGGATTTTGACCTCAAACAGCTGCTGTAATGTTATTATATACGGCGCGAGAGACCAGAAGTTTAGAAGTCGCGCGTATCAGCTGCTCATATCCGCTCAATTTAACACTGCGCCTAAGAAGACTGAGTATGAAAACACTGTAAATGGAGGGAAAGACAATGAAGAAATAGTCAAGCAAACCTAATTAATGATATAACTGAGCAGTAGCCCGATTCAGGTGGTGCTTAGACCCCTTAGTATCTGGTTTCTAGCTGGGCATTAGATGGACCAAGCTGGTTAAAATGGCTTATAGCTGGTTTGTTGCTGCTCCTGGGTCTACCAGACCAGCTAGAAACACAGCTGCCAGCTTAACCTGCCAGCTTTTCTAGTCCCCCTGGATCAACTTGAGGCTTACTGGCTTTCTTCTAGACACATTGAGGACATGGGCCATTCCTTGTAATCAAATGTTATGATTATTATCCTAGCCTAGATTTGCAACCGTTAGGCCACAAGATGCCTATTGAAGCCAGTGGAATTTAAGGCCTTCATAACCACCTGGCATATGTAACTATTCTCAGGTCCCCTCTTTTGATTTATTCTAAACTTTGCATGACTCATAGCATTATGTCACATGATTTCACCTTGTATTTGAATATATCCATAAACATGGATCATGACAGTCCCACGGAAAAAAAAAAGTGGTGGGGTCATCATACACATTACATGGATGCTCCTCTAGAATTTTAATTTGACATCTTTTTTTCATTGTGGAGAACTGATATTTTGAGACATTGTGGCTTAAATTAAATGTGTGGATATACACTGGTCAATAACTGACACTTAAAAGGATTAATGTAAAGACATAAAAAGTATACATTATTATAGGGTTCATTGTTTATTGGCTTGTGTAATTTTTATAATAAAAACCTAGGTTAGTGTTAGAAGGCTGTGTCATAAAAGACAAATGCATTTTCTCATCAGTGTATTCATATCAAATGTGTAATTTGTAACTCTTGTCAAGGGCCAAGACATTATACCAAAAACCCCATGGTTGATGCTTATTATTTATTTAGACCATTATTCTTTTGCACAGTTTTGTACTATATACAATAAAGTATTCTTCATTAAAAGTCTGTTCTGTATTGAATCATTACTATAAATATACTTTAAATTCCTGTCATATATACAGTCCAGACCAAAAGTTTGGAAACATTACTATTTTTAATGTTTTTGAAATAAGTTTCTTCTGCTCATCAAGCCTGCATTTATTTGATCAAAAATACAGATAAAAAATGTAATATTGTGATATATTATTACAATTTAAAATAATTGTTTTTAAATTTATTATACTTTAAATTATCATTTATTTCTGTGATGCAAATCTGAATTTTTAGGATCATTATCACATGATCCTTTAGAAATCATTCTAATATGATGAATCATTATCAAAGTTGGAAACAGTTCTGCTGCTTAATATTTTTTCAGAACATGTGATACTTTTTTAGGATACATTGATGAATAAAAAGTAAAAAAAAAAAAAGTTTTTAAAATATAAATATTTTGTAATAACAATATACACTACTGGTCAGTAATTTGGGGTCAGTAATTTTTTTTCTTTCTTTTTTTAAAAATAAAATCAATACTTTTATTCAGCAAGGATGTGTTAAATTGATAAAAAGTGATAGTGTTAAGTGATTTTTTTTTTTTTTGAATAAATGCAGTTGTTTTTAACCTTTTATTCATCAAATATATTAGACAGCAGAACTGTTTCCAACACTCATAATAAATCAGAATATTAGAATGATTTCTGAATGATCATGTGATAGACTGGATGTTACATGTGTCACTGAGGACTGGAGGAATGATGCTGAAAATTCAGCTTTGCATCACAGGAATACATTTTTTTTAAAGTATATTCAAATAGAAAACTATTATTTTAAGTTGTAATAATATTTCACAATATTACTGTTTTTTCTGTATTTTTGATCAAATAAATGCAGGCTTGATGAGCAGAAGAAACTTCTTTAAAAAAAATTAAAAACAGTAATGTTTCCAAACTTTGGTCTGTACTGTATATATATATGTATATATAGATCTGACAATGACAGTGCTTTTAAAACGTTTACTTTTAAATTTTATAAGCAACTTATCCTCTAATATCTAAATAGACTACTGATTACAGGAATAGTCCGCCCCAAAAATGTAAAATCTGTCATCAACAGCTCAATCTCTGTGCTTTACACATGCCTTAACAGCTCAAATGGACAACTTACCCGTCAAAACCTCTTATCCCTCTTCTTGCAAATACCCTCACACAGATGTGATGCAACTACATGATGCATCTGAAGATCCAGCAGAGTAGGCAAATGTCAGCCATGTTAATCTCAAATCAGAATTTTGCTAAACTGTCTTTAATCTTGTTTCGGAGATTACTGTCTGGTGAATCTCCAATCATTCGTCCCCTCATAGATGTGACAAGCCTGGAGGGTCCAGTTCTGAACCCGGGGGCTGTCCAATTCCCATAAGACCTTGGGAGGAGGGCAGATGGCTTGGCTTTAGCTTTTTTTATTTTTTTTTTATTTCAATGTCATTCCAGTGGAGCAATAGCAAGATTGTTATTTATCACAACAAAATATGGCAGCTGCTTACTCATAGGACCTCTGGTAAATAATGTGTTTCATTTTCTTTCTTTTTTTTTCTCTACACGTTGTAACCTTCTGGAGAGTGCACCAGTCACGTGTATGTGCAGGAGGACAGGACATATGTGTATGTACGTTCACCTCACTTTGAGACCATAGAATATCTAAAATACACTATTCTGTGCCATAAATGTAATTGAATTTAGTGCTGGTATTGTAGCACTATATTTCATCTTAGTCATCCCATATTTTGTCCTAATAGAGTTGTTTGGAGAAAGTGGTTTTCATTAATCCAGAGTTTATGTTTGTCCATTTATGCCCTGCAAAACAAGCCAATTTAATCTGACATTTATAAGGTCATAATGAAGGATGTGTGTCTGGCATCCATAACAAATATGACCCGGAATTGCCTCCATAAAACTGGCACATCATACTAGGAGGAAGGTCGCATTACTCTAATTTGCCTTTGCTGGTGGCTGTTTGCTTGCATGGAACATGTTAAAGTCACATTTGATGTATTGGTTTCATTTGTGATGGTTACATTCATTAAAGTTTTTAAATTAAGACCTTAGAAAACATTGGGAGAAAAAGTTCTACATGTATTGTGTGCTATAAAATGAGCAATGACTTAAGTCCAGCAGCAGTTATTTTACTCCACTTCAGATTCTGTTCTATTTGGCAATCAGTATGCCGTTTTTACAGGTCTGTCTGTGCTTAAAGAAAATGACCCTAAATATATCACTTCGGTGGAATCCATGCGAAAATGAGAAATGGCAGAACAGTTGATCAGAGACACAATACCCCTCTATTATGCATGGCAGAGATGCAAAGGATGAAATGCATTCAATGACTTCATATGCCAGTGATCTAACATGATAATTGTGTCTGAAAGAATAAAAGAACTAAAGTGATGATTTTCAGCGCTGATTCAGACTGATAATAATGTAGATAGTATCAAAGAGTTCATGTGCTGCATAATTACTTAAAGCATTAAAAATGACCAAAAATGTAGTTTCATATTTTGAGTGCATTTATACTTCGTACAGGCTTAAAATTAATTTCTCAAAGAAATAGTTCATCCAAAATTCAAAATGTATTCTTCTGTTGTCCTTGATTTCCTCACACATTTGACTTCAGAAGACTTCGATCCATTTGAGCAACCTTTTATGGTGCTTTTTTTTTTTGTCCTTTTGTAATTTCTTATTCACCTTTATTATGTGGAAAAGAGTGGCAAGACTTTTAAAAGATTCACCTTTTTTCATTTCTTTAATTTCTTAATAAACTGCTCCTTTACTCTTTTAAAGAGACGATTTAGCCATATATAAAATACAATTCTGAAATGGTTTACTCATCCTCATACTGACTTCCAATACATTGGGATTTTTTTCTAAATGTGCAGATGAAAACCTGTGGGAAAACACTTTAGGCCTTTCAGATAGCTCTCACTATCTGTCCTAAGATTCGCTGTCTTAAGTGTCTTCAGAAATGATAGATGAGAGGTTTTATCTAGCAGATCTGGTGCTATTGCTATACTCAAATCTTTGTACACTGCTATTTAGTTCTATAGTATTTAAATGGCCAACGAGAGCTTAGATGCTAATTATAATTTGTTCTTTTCATGTTTGTGTGGTTTTTCAGAGCAGAAAGACTGCTCACACAATCAAAACCACCTCTAACTCCATGCACTCTTGTTCTGAAAGACCAACAATGAAGTAAATCAGAGGACAAAGAAATGTGTTTCCATTCATTCAAAGAGTGTGGTGTTCACTTGTAGCCAGTATTTCAAAGGGATAAATGGAATTTCAATGAAACACCGAGATCACAAACAGTTTGAACAGAGATCAAACTGGCAATCAGCTGTAAACGGGTATGGATGGGTATTTAATAATTTGGACATGTTTTGTAATGACAGGTGTTTCATTTGTTGCCAGTTATCTTCTAATTTGATGGATTGTAGTTGTCACTTAAAAAAAAAAAAAATTAAGACATGGTATTTGCTTCGGGTCAAGAAATGAAAAGCATTTCACCTTGGGAACCGAGGCTGTTGATCTCAAGATTCGAATGTGAATATGAGGATCGTGATGGGCCAACAGAAGCTGTCAGTTCCATTTCAAAGGTGCAGTGCAGCAATTAGAAACTGTTTTCAAAATGCATCACATCTCCACCGGCCAGAAAGAACAACTTAAACAAATGAAAGGTAAACCTGTTCTAACTTTCTGAAAACAACCTCTCCATCCTCTCCTAATTCAGCCTTAGAGGGAAATATGGAAGACCATTTATGCCACAGAATAATAAAACAAAAATAATACAATATATGAATTGTTTTCCTCATAATGCTGAGTTTATATATCACAGTTCAGAGTATCAGAATTGCAAAATATAACATTAGAATTCAGAACTTTTTTTTTTTTTCACCTCACAATTCTGACCCCCCCCCCCCCCCCTCAGAATTCTGGGTTTACATCTTGCAATTCTGTGTTCGTTTTTTTGTTTTGTAAATTGTTTCTGACAAAGAATCAAAAAATAAAAGCAGTGTATGACATTTGTATTCTTACAATTGTTAGTTTACATATCTATTTATATAGTTTATATCTCGAAAAATTTCTCAGAATTGCAAATGTATATTTTTTTTATTGTGTAGTGAAAACAGGCTTCCATTCAAATGTGATGCTAAACATCTACACGTGGAAACAGTGCATAATGCTATAAAGCATTGGATGAGATAACATAAAGAAATGCCCTTAAAAGTACATGTCAGGATCAAAGAGTCTATGCTCACTTTTAATAATAATTAAAAAAAAATGACCTTGACATATCTCAGTGAAGGAGGCAATTATTTGCCCGTTTTACTGTGATAATTACTTGTAATTTGTCTCCTTTCATTTCAGCACCTCCATTCAAAGGGCCAGAACTTAATCACTGACCCCCAACTGACTAGATAAGATTTGGGAACAGAAATTAGCTTTAAATGTGCTTATTATCTATGAGAAGTAGACTAATGAGCTCCAGATACATTTTGTGTGTGTGCTTTACAATATGTGATGATTCATTGTCTTAAAGGTATGTGCTTTAAACCAAATCATTTGAACCTTATAGGAGCTCAGTAACCATTTATACATTTTACCAGATGAACGCTATAATGCATATTATCTATGCAATTGAAAAGTGTTTCTATTCGATTTGTTTAATTATTGAGAGAACATGTGGCACATGTGTTATTTCTGAAACTAAACTCAACTGAAAACCCCAACTTGTTTAAAACAACTTAAATGAACCTTTTTTTTAAAAAAGCATCCTAAACCAGTCTAAGCTGGTCTTTCAGCCTGGACAAGCTACTTCAGCTAGTCAGCAAGCACATATTAAGCTATGAATACACATATTACTGAAAAAAAATAAAATATAATAATAAATAACGCTTACAAATACATATATACAGCGGCATGAAAAAGTCTGATAACCCCTTGCAGAATCTGTCAATAATTTTAACTAAATAAGAGAGATCATACAAAATGCATGTTATTTTTTATTTAGTACTGCCCCGAGTAAGATATTTTACATAAACAATGTTTACATATAGTCGACAAGACAAAAAAATAAATAAAAATAAAATAAAGACTTTGGAAACCCTTGGTTCTTAATAACATCTGTGGATACCTGGAATGATTCACGACTGTTATGTAAAATTCCCTACTAAGGACAGTACTAAATAAAAAATAGCATGCATTTTGTATGATCTCTCTTATTTTGTTAAAATTATTAACACAGATTCTGCAAGGGGTTCCCAAACTTTGGCATGCCACTGTACTGCCTTCAGTCTTCTATCAAAGCGCCTGAATGAGTTAAGAAAAGCAACACAGTGGACCTCGCTCCCAGCAAAATATTCTCTGCAGTTCAATAGCAGTCACAAACAGCCTGGAGTTGTTTTCTTGTCGATCAGATAAGAGCTTTTGTGGCAGTGGGAGGGCTACTATACTATATAAAATCATGATTGTGCCACTAAAATATGCCACCTTGCATCACATTTGCAGCATGAAAAATATTTGGTTGACCTTACCTATCAGAAAAAGCATGTGACACATTCCTCACCTATAAATATGTAAAATTGTTGCCAATTTGTTTCGCAAATGTCTTAAATAATTGAATTTATTCCAAACGAGTTCCACAGACCAAGTTGGGAAAATATTTGCTTTGATTCATGCCACCAACACTAATTAAGTTTGACATAGTTTGTACTATCTCTATATTTGTTGAGTTAAGACACATTTAAATTTGTCTGTTTTGATTGTGGTTATTTTCTGTGAAGCTTGGAAATTGAGTAATCAAACACTTTACTTTCAGACATGGAAAAGACAGGAATACTATAACATTCTGATCATATAGAAGCTAGATGATTTATTACAACTGCTTGGTTTGTTTTCCTCATCTGTCAACAATCAGAGGATTATTTAATCAAACGAATTAATAGATCTTCCTCCATGATCGTAGATAGAGCTGAAGGGGCAGCATTGGATTCCTCTTTTGTAGGCTGGGGTGAAACACATCAAAGTCTGCTTTCCTCACTCTCTGCAGGTAGTCCTCCAAAACAACCTGAGGGACCGAACACACTATTCATTTCATTTCTTTTGTGCAAGCCTGGACGATAATACATTTTTGAAAGAACGTAAAAGTATAAAGAAATAGAACCAAAGGCAAAAATGGAAGTAACACACGGTGACAAAACACAGCAATGCGTTTTTAAAATCTAGCAACAAAAAATTATTTCAATCATCTTGATATTGTGGGGTTGAGATTCAGCTGCAGGAAAAAGTCATAATATATACACAATTTGTTTTATTTTCTTGTCTTCATTGAACATAACTGTTGAACAATTTGGGGTCAGTTAGACTTATAAATGTTTTTGAGTCTATTATGCTAACTAAAACTGTAATACAGTAAAACAGTAGTGAAATATTAGTCAAATATTATTACAATTTAAAATAACCAAATTCTATTTTAATATACATTAAAATGTTGTTTATTTCTGTAACCACAAGCTGAATATTCAGCAGCCATTACTCCAGTCTTCAATTTCACATGATCCTTCAAAAATCATACTAATATGATTATTTGGTTATCAAGAAATATGTCTTTTTATTATTAATGTTGCAAAAAGTTGAATATTTTTGTTGAAATAATATTTTTTTTATTATTCCGTGCTAAAATGCTGAATAAAAGCATTCAATTTCTCAAAAAAAAAAAAAAAAAAATTACCACAAAAATTCACATCTGAAAAAAAACACATGTGAATCCCTAGGCTACTGACTTAACCGACTAGCTCAATAAAAATATTTTTAAGTTCACAATTTAAAAGAAGAATACCTAAGTGTTCACATGCTTTTTCCTGCGACTGTAAATGAACCCAAATACAAAAATACTATCCTCAAATGCCAAAGCTTACAGTAAAGTCCTTTCATGAGAACACAGTTACGAATAACACCAGCCAAAGCAAGTGGAGCGCAATGTGTCACTAAATGGCCCGCAGGGAAACGATGGCTTTAAAGAATGCGACTGACAGTTAAACACAGGGATGTGGAAATGCAAAGTAAGAGCAGAACATTACAGTAATATAAAGTGATATAACAATGCTTTACAGGCCATTTAGTTCACAGAAAGCATTTCATTGGCCGAAGCAATTGAAACACTGAAGAGTCTGCAAACAGGCAAAAATTACAGCCTGCCTCCCAATGCTTTGCCTCGTAATACACTAAGAGTTATTCCCTCTCCTCCTCCGAGGCGGGCTCCCTTACAGAGAAATGACTGTAAAAGAGTAAAAAAAGGCTTAAGATGTGTAATCAGACCGTGAGCTGGTAGTGGTGCCTCTAGGGGGCAGGAGTCATGAGGCTCAATGGGGCTCCGCCTCTTTTGGAGGCAGAATGAGGATAAGCCATGAGCTTCTCTGTGTCACATCACATTAGTGAGGCGTAGGGAGGGGAGAGGAGCTGAAAGAGATGAAATTACTCACCGTTTGCAGGAAGGCGGGCATGGCCGCATGTGGAACGTTCTCGCTGAATGATCTAGCCTGGAAGACAGCGCAGTAATGCGTCAAGATATCAAAAACAAGATTCTCACAGCTGAGCTGTATAGTACCCTACACTACAAAAGCCTTACTAAGTGAATCAAATTAGGTCAAACAAACCTGGACATGTCCAGATCATATTTCACATCATATTTTTAAGTCAAATTTTTCATTGAAAATGTAGCACTTATTTTCATGACAGTTCCATAATCACGCCCAATGGTAGTATATGTTGTACATTTTCTGATCTGAATCTGGATAAATGTTCTATTATTTTGTAAGAATAACTGAATTGTATAAAATATAGTATATATATAACTGTTTTCATTTTATTAATACAGATTTTTTTTTTTTTACTGTGGTATAGTAACGAGAATCGTCACACAGAATTATAGGAATCGCAAAAAACAGATCTGAATGCATTTCAGTATTATTGGGCAACATGCTTAACTATCACAAAAATCTAAAATATGGTATTCTGAGGTGAAATGTGACTCAGACATGTTTTTATGACTCACACAAATTTTAACCCACACAGTTTCATCAAAAGTTTGATTAAAAGTATAAAATTTCAGTTTGGCCCTTGTTTGTGATTTAAAAGTGGTCCTCACCAAGGTCATGTGGCGCTAACCTTGATTCATACCATCTGACCAGATATGCAAAGCAGGGTGAGCAATATCTGACGAATTCTCCGATTAGCATTTCCTGGAGATATTCCCTGTGGTTACACTGGACTTTTAATACATTCATTAATGAGGAGAGGGCAACAATCAAGGGTCATCAGAGCTGCTGGTGGAGGAGGGGTGATTTCGCTTGAGAAATCTAATGAAGTTAGTATGCAAATTGAAAATTACTAGGGAACAAACACACAGTCAACATCTCCCATCTACCAACAGATATTAAAGTAAAGAGCTTTGCATACGTGCTGGAGATGGACATGGGCTTGGCTGGCGATGTCATAAATGACATCCCTGACGTTTTGGTCCCTGCTGCCACGGATGAAGTCCTCTTGAGATGCTCCATGCTGGGTGAGAAACAGTGAAAATGCATTATCAGTAACCATCTCTTGATAGATAGAAAAATGAGCTTGATGATACCACAATCTTTTCTTCATCCCTCCATATTTCAGGCACCATCACAACAATACACCTGTATTACACACCGAAAATGTAAAAGAAAAAAAAGACTGCACTCTGTGTAAATATACATATATATACACAAATACACTTATATGCATATATATCTATACATACATACATACACACATACATACATATGCATACATATCTATATACACATACATATACACATACATAATGTTCTTTGGGGTGATATACGACCCAGGCATTTCTTGAGTTTTCATGAGATTCATCTTTATAGATTTTCCAGCATTAAACAAAAATACTTGAACAGCAGAAGAAATTAGTATGCTGGATGAAAACGTGACAATCTGTATGCAGAACATGAGGTGAACCGTTTACGATTCTGCATCCCAAGACTTCTTCAGAATAAATGTTTACTGAAATTGCACTTAGTTATATGTGGGAAACTACAGATTCAAACGAAGACATAAACAAACAAGTGTGACATACGTTCATCACTCAAGTGTCCCCTGGATTGCACTGCCTCAACTGTGATCATATGAACAAACACGAATAAATCCACGATAGCAAGTGAAGTGATCAATAAACACATACTGCAGAAGCTTTGATTTAAAAGCCAATTGTTCCTCAAACAAAAGCTGTATGGCAGAATAAAGCATTGGCAAGACAATCAACATCAGGAATAACCAGGCTGTGTAACTGGCGGGAGGCTATCATTGATCTGTTCTGATTCTTGAACAGGGGTTTCACGTCAAACAGAGCCCTTAAACTGACAAAAATGGCTTGCATACACCCAGAGGCTTGTATTTACAGTCTACCTAACAAAGAAGCACCCACAAATACCCCTTGCATTGTTTTACAAACATATTTGGCTAATCTCGACAGGTTGCACATTAATATTGTTTACAATTCCTAGAGCAAATATTCTCTAAACAACTGCAAATTAGATAAACCTTCAAAGTTCTGCTGACTTTTTTAATTCAACATAATCCAATTCAATATTAAAGACATCAATAACAGGTTTAAAAGTACAAGTGTACTTAAAAGTACATTATTGCCTCAAGAAAGGAAGTTTAAAAAAACAATAAGTAAAGACAATTATTAAGGAACGTCCGCATGCTACAATCAAATAATTACCTATGAAGAAGCAAAAACTTTAAAAACCTACAAATAAAGAAGTATTTATTTAAAACGAATTATGTTTTAGTGAGCATTTATTAACCTCAGAAACATGCCTACGTTGTTTATGGTGAAGCAACAGTGCCCCCTTTTGGTGAATGTGCAATCATAGGGCAAACAATACATAACATAATTAGATTTTAATACTGTACACTGGCTCTAGCAGAGATTAGTTGAGGATAAACGACAGATGATATTCTTTTCTTTAGTTACATTAAGGGCAAGATCTTCTAAATCCCAGTTCTAATGGCTCGTTCATGCTGAAATGGTGACAGATGGCTGAAACAAAGCCAATGGGTTTGGGTTTAGCAGATGAGAGGGCACTGGAGTGGACAGCTTCACCCACATATATACTGACTGGCACATGGATTGTCTCTAGTCCTTCACTAGCGCCTCTGATGTTAGAAAAGCATGGAGTTACAGACAGGAACAGAGATGACAGGTTGATAGCAGATTTACTCACCAGCATGCAGATGTCCATGGGCAGGTAGACCTTGCGTCTGCTGCTGTTGTAGGGAGTTGCCCGAAGGCAGGTCAGGATGCCCTGGGCTTTGCCAATGTGGCTTGCGGCATGGTCTGCATGGACATTTTTCACACCTACATTAAAAAAAGATCCACAATGCATACAACTTTGAGACCAATTTAAAACAGATTTGCGTAAAATAGTCTTGCTAATCAAAAAAATGCGTTCTTAAATTATATTTCGAGTCATATCATGAAAAATCTAATATCCCACCTTTCAAACAATAACATCTCAGAAGTCAAAAATTCCTTAGTCTGAGGAATTCCTTAGTTTAGTTTCTGCAGCATATTACCAGTGGCCTAATTTCTGATTATGACTTTTTGAAGGATGGGGAAATGTAAACTACACAACAGTTTAAAAGTTTGGGGTCAAAAAAAACCAAACAAATATTGATGAAAAGTTAAGTGAAGTAAAGGCATAATATTAATATAATATTTCAAAAGATTTCTTAATCAAATACATGCTGTTCTTCTGAACTGTCCATTCGTTAAAGAATCCTAAAAATAATTTACCACATTTAAAAAAAATAATAATGATAATGTTTTTATTAAACATTGATAATAATAATGTTTCTTGAGCTGTTAATTAGCATATTAGAATAATTTCATATAAATATATAAATAAATAAATAGCATTTTAAAATATATTAAAATAGAAAGTTCAAAATTCAAAATTCTTACCTTTAAACTTTGAGTGGTAGTGTACATTGGAAATATTCTTGCAAACCCACAGTGCAAATCAACAAATTATAAAACTAAGCTATAATAACATTTTAATAGTTCCTTTCAAAATTTAAGCAATGAATTGACTTATCAGGGTGATAACGGTGTTTCACAGAGGAAAGCAAATCCATAATGTGAGGATGTGTAAATGATAGAATTTTAATTTTTGAAAGAACTATTTCTTTAAATTGGAGATCTGCGTCTGCTCACCAAGTGTCTCCAGAAGCAGGTAAAGAAGAGAGGATTGTGTGTTTTCGCCATAGTCCTCCAGCTCCCGAAGGTTCCTGTATGCTTTGTCCTCTAGATCTTTCTCCTTTTCAAAACATAATGTTTTTAATACAATTGCCAGAGGATAGTATAATGTGCATAATATGCCGACTCACTGAAAGACAGATTAATGTCTAGAATTAGAAACGCATGTCTCCGACAGCTGTCAAAGTTATTTAAAGAGAACTTTCCAGTATGTTCTTGACTCGTATATTAGGAGACATCTAAGTACTTACTCTTTCAGATATAATTCTTAACATCCACCTCCTTGTTAATGTGTGTTTCCTCACTGCCTGAGAACACAGAACAGTTATAGTATATCAGTGCCCAATGTTTTGAAGAAGACTTTGATCCAAACAGCATTGGACATTGTATAGATACATTTTTCAATTAGACAGAAAAAAGAAAGTCATACAAGTTCAAAGGGCATCATTACTGTTGCCAAGATTGGAGATTGCCAAGTTTCGTTTTTTTCCCAATGTTTTTGAAAGAAGTCTCCATTTACTTGACATAAGATACAGTAATACAAATATAGCTTTTTTCCTCAAATCTTTGATAAGAGTTTAAAAAACAGCATTAATTTGAAGCATTATTAAAAATCTTTTGTAACAATAGAAATGTCTTAACTGTCTATTTTGAGCCATTTAATGCATTAAAGGGGTAGTTCCCCCAAAAATCAAAATTATGTCATTAATGGCTAACCCTTATGTCATTCCAAACCAGTAAGACCTCCGTTCATCTTTGGAACACAGTTTAAGATATTTTAGATTTAGTCCGAGAGCTGTCAGTCCCTCCATTGAAGCTGTGTGTACGGTATACTGTCCATGTCCAGAAAGATAAGAAAAACATCATCAAAGTAGTCCATGTGACATCAGAGGGTCAGTTAGAATTTTTTAAAGCATCGAAAATACATTTTGGTCCAAAAATAGCAAAAACTATGAATTTATTCAGCAATGTCTTCTCTTCCGTGTCTGTTGTGAGATTTCAAAACACTGCAGTTTGTGATATCCGGTTCACGAATTAAACCAGTTCACCAAATCGAACTGAATCGTTTGAAACGGTTCACGTCTCCAATAAGCATTAATCCACAAATGAGGGAGTGTCAGCCACATAAAAAAAGTTAACAGCTTAAGTCATTTGTGGATTATTGCTTATTGGAGACTCAAGAAGATCTGGTTACATCGAATGATTAGTTCGCGAACCTGATATCACTTAACTGCAGTGTTTTGAAATCTCACAACAGACACGGAAGAGAAGACAATGCTGAATAAATTCATAGTTTTTGCTATTTTTGGACCAAAATGTATTTTCGATGCTTCAAAAAATTCTAACTGACCCTCTGATGTCACATGGACTACTTTGATGATGTTTTTCTTACCTTTCTTGACATGGACAGTATACCGTACACACAGTTTCAATGGAGGGAGTGAGAGCTCTCAGACTAAATCTAAAATATCTTAAACTGTGTTCCGAAGATGAACGGAGGTCTTACGGGTTTGGAACAAGTTATTTATGATATAATTTAGATTTTTGGGTGAACTAACCCTTTAAAGTCTTGGGGGGAAAAAACGTAATGACTCCAAACTATTGAATGATAGTTTTAATGTAAATTATGACAAATTTTCTTTTATAGAAAGAAGACACACCCTCCACAGTTCTGCACTGATGGGCTGGGCTGAATGGTCATCTCTGTAAATATCCTCTACAGCACTCTTCCAGAACTGCATTCGCATTAAACCAATGGTTTTCTGAGAAACAGAGTCCTTAATCTGAAAAAAGAAGCCGCAAATATATATGAGTTTTTCAGGCACTTCTATGTCTCACAAGTTGGTTTTCAAACTATGATTCTTATATCTGTACAAAAAGTAAATTAGCTTAAACCAAACTGACTAAATGAGTTTGTGCATTGCTGCACTCATTATCTGGAATACCTGCCTGTGCCAGTTCTACATTGAACGCCCTCAGTGCCAGTGCAGATCGACGAACAGCCTCAGGAAAAAGCAATGAACACAAAAATCCCTCATAGTCCCTCTTCCTGTTGATGACAGTCCAGTGTTATTCACTCTAGTGTCAACAACCTACATTTACAAAACTAAATAAGCCTAAATAGAGACTGACATTTTTGTAGGCATGGCAATTATTACATATAAACCACTTTATAAGGGTCAGTGACAAAAAGACTTCTCAAATGATAAAAAAAGAGATTATCTAGCCTAAAGCATATTTGCCAAGTTCTTAAAGATTCAAATGATTTAATGTCTTAAAAGTACTGAAATGATTTCCTTGTACACTGAATTTACACACTTATGACATAAATTAATCGCTTTCCTCATTTAAAAAAGTCCCAGAACATGAATTCATACATTATTTATGCATAATGCATTTCAGATTTTTTATGAAAAGTTTTCTCTTTTTTCATTATCTGTACAGAGACATTAACTAGACACGTCTAGCATTGGTTTTAAAAACTGACATCCATTTTATCCATGAACTTTAATCACAACAAAATGTAATGCATTTTACATTATTACTTAAAAAGCGTCACGCCATATTCTTATTCAATTTAACATAAAGACAGAAAGGTATTCTGGGATACATGATGAAACTACTAAAAGTAAATCTACTAACCCAATAACTTACCTTACAACATCAATACAGTACTGTTCATTGTGCTGTCCTGTTGTTAATGCTCTTGAGCATTTGATCTCTGCTGGCCTCTGTATAAATGTGGGATAGGGAATCTTTATGTGGAGAGAATTTTTGGTTGTTAAAAGTCCATTCTTTATGTTTATACTGGATGCCATTGCAAAATGCATGCATCTGGGTATCCTTGAGCTGTACGTTCTGATCTCCTCTTGCGTGTGCGTCATATCACAACTCCCCCGTAAGCAAGCACTTCTGATAGTACGTTCCGCTCAAAAGCAAATCGAAGGTTCGTTTCGGAGTGAACCATACTACTTTCGTGACATTTAGCATTTAATAATTCTTCATCTAGATGAAGTTTAGATACATTCAATGTTTTTGCACAGTTGTTTGCGCTTACAGAGAGCGAAAAAATGAATGACAGCTAAAATCTGTTGATCACGTGAATTGCATCACATGACCAGCACATGTGAAAGTCCTTCGTCGAAGAAGACGGATTATAAACGGGACAGTAACTTTATTCTATTGCATTTTGTTTGATTGTATAATACGTATGTCTTATGGCAACATCGTATGTGAATTTCGTTCTTATATATATAGGAGTATGTTTGTCTCAATGCAAAGACCTCCGGTAAGGACGTGTATGTTGATGATCAAAACTCTTGAAGTTGAATGTCTGCAAACCCCTGGCTTGGATGGAGATTTAGAATGAATTGTGGCCTGTTTTTCTCGAGTTCAGCAGTTTTGACTTATTTTGAAAATCTATTGCAATTGACTTTTTATTCTAAAAGACTTTATAATTAGGTTTCAGTTTCATACCTCATTAGTTGCCTAATTATTGCACGTGAAAGAAAAATATATGGTTGCTGCTTCTCTTAAAGATGATGTCAGTTTTAGAGTGCCATTCATAAACTGTAGTATTTAACATTATATATTACCTGTCTCTTTGACAGACCTAGGGTTTGCAAACGGATATAAGAAAAAAATCTTGATGACCCTAGTGGTCCAGGAGTCGCTAAAGTTTTAATTTTATTTGTGTACAAGTTTTTATATATATATATATATATATATATATATATATATATATATATATATATATATATATATATATATATATATATATATGTTGTTTATTTTGTCAATTAACATTATTTTAAAGTTACCAAAATAAGACTTTAACAACAGCGTCTCCTGCTGTCTATTTTTTAAATTAATTCTCCTAATATAGAAACTTTGAGATAAATTTGCAGAATAATAAATGGTTATTTTAAGCATTATTGTATTAACTGCAGTTTTCATTAGTTCTTGTATACACACACTTGCAGTACAGTACAGCACTCCCAACTGAATCTACAGTTAATTTGCATATTGAATTTGCATTAGTGTAAGAGGATCCCAGCAATCACATTCTGAACCTAGACTTGCATAAGGATTGCGCAATCAAACATCTGCTGCTCCTCAACCTCCTTTTTTCTCCGATAATTGTGTTGGGTTTAGATGGAGAAGTATGCAACACAACAGGTGTCTATGAAAGAAACATGAACACATAAAAATGTCCTTACTCAACAGAACAATGAACCACATCCACATGCTGAGATCTAGAAGAGGGATTCATTTTCTCGGAATCAGTTACACATGCTCCAAATTAACCTAACTAGCTTAACAAACACAATTTGCTCTTTATTTCTCTGATATAAGCATGTTCATTTTCCACAGACATTCTTCGGATGACGATCTCTTGTTACCCTACTCCAAATCCCACGGCCCATCTCATTCCCACCGCCATGTGAGGGACTGTCAGCCCGTCTCTCATGGAAATGTAACCCACGAAACCTGGGCAGCAAGCAAACACTCTAACTCTCCAGTGTTCAAGTCAAATATATTCATCTCCGACATCACCGATGACTCTGGTGTTCACAGATGGGCGAGCGGCCACATCACAGAGGTTCATGACCCATTGAGATCCGTGTCCGTTCTGGAACCAGGAGGCCCTGGAGGGTGCAGGTGGAGTCACAGAGAACTGGTGGAGCTCACTGCCAAAACTAGAAAGTGCCTCGTCGCCCAGAATGGAGGCTTCTTTGACACTGCAAACGGACAGTGTTTGGGGAATGTCATAAGTGATGGGAAACTGGTGAGGAACAGTGGAGGAATTCTAAATGCTCAGTTTGGCATCCGAAAGGATGGGACGCTAGTGTTTGGGTAAGGACACAGCCAAAGGTCTCATCCTCTACAGTCTTTCTCCTGGCTTGAGTGATGTTTTGCAATACCACATGGTTTGTTTTTGTGTGGAGACTGAAGAAACAATAGGCTTTTCCTGGTTGGGTGCTGGTGTACTTTTGACCTGTCTACAATTAAGCTGTGCTTTTATATCTGTATCACACCCTTAAAGAGATCGGTCATCCTAAAATTAAAATTCTCTGAATATCTTTTTTTTTGAAGCCATATGATACTTATTTTCGTCTGTGGAACGCAAAAGAAGATATTTAGTAGAGTTTACTTGAGTGCACTGCTACATTGTAAGTTAGCATACATCTTTAAGCACAAAGTGGTTTCCTGCACTGCAGGGTGCTGTAACAAACCTCAGCCTAAATATGGGTGCAGAATTTGGAGGAAGTGTTCGTGGGAATACAGGGCCCCTAGAACATCTGTTTCCTAAAATAGAAACTTTACAAAAACATGGCAATATTGCACAATGCACCAGTGCGCTTAATAATAGGCAGTACTTTGGAACACTATGTACCCAGAGTGTATGGTCAGTCATTCATTATGACGTTAAAGGCCTTTAACCGGAATATTCTGACGTTAGATAAGGTGTTTATATTGCATATGTTGACATTCACCTTGATGAGCTTTAAGGAATTCAAAGCAGCCTATAGTCAATAGAGAATAAAATAGTGCACTTGGTTAGCCAGTTTAGTAAGAGATTATTAATGTTTGCTTTTTGCTAATTACTATTTTTCATTTAGTTCTCACTTTTATCCAGTGTGAAATAGGGGTGGTTAATCTGTCTGATTTCCCGATTCGATTCGATTACGATTATTGAAGTCCCGATTCGATTACAGTCGATTTTCGATTATTAACGATTCTCGATTAACGATTATTGATTTTCCATTTCACAACAGTAAGTAGTAAACAAACTGTGTAAATCATTACTAATAAATGGTAGAAACAAACCGAATGCATGTAGCGGTTGGGATTTTCAGTTTACTACATGCAGCAGGCACTCTGATTCCATGTATGGGGCACATATATATTATTCATATGACACACAAACACAAGTAGACAAGACCTTTTTAGTTCAAAATCTATGCCCCGTGTCACATCGCCTCTGCTTCTGCTATGAGCAGCGCGGCCAGATCTGCCTCGCGCACGCGCCGAGTGTGCACAGCTCGGACTACTGTCAGGGTCATTGCGACTCCCCACCTTGCCTCCTAACTGTCCTATGAATACTTCGACCTCGTTTAACATATCCACTGGCATTAGACAAAGTCTTCACTACAATACTGTCGCCGCGATTGCGGAGAGGTGCGGTCAGAAGACAAATATACATGTCTAGTAAAAATCTCCCACCTCGTCCCCGCAACACTAACACGCCTGATAATTTCGCAATGAACACTCCGACCCCTGCAAACATTGTTCACACCTCTGACATTTGGCAAAGGACCATTTACATTGGGCAAAGGATTCACCGTTTGTGCTTGGTGTACTTTCACTTTCAATATCACCGTCATCTTCTGGATACAGATATTCCCCTTCAGAATCAGTGTCCGCGAATAGAAGTCCCAACACTTCATTGCGGGTTTATTGAAGCTTTATTGATGCCATTAGATAATAATAAAAATAATAATGATAATAATAATAATAATCTAATGCCAATACTCGCTGACGTTGACAACATTGGTCAGTTAAAATGGCTCACTCTCACACTAGCTCCGCTTTTTTTTCGCACTGATTCAATGCGCTCTCGAAGATTTTGTTAAGGAGCATTACGTTTTTTTGAGTCAGAGATTAAGTATTACATGTCTGCTATCTGGTGCAGGGGAGGTCGCGTGAAATTTGACACCCTATTTGACAAAATCGGCCGTTTTATTCAGTGCCGCATCTTGTCGAGTAAACTCGACCATGGCGCCAAGAGGGTTAGAGCTCCTGCCATGAAAACCAAAATAAATCCACACGCTTGCTTTGAGCCCAGATGGAGCTGGGTGGTTCGGTTGGTTGCTCGCTCCTGGTTTTTCCATTTTACACACCTGTTCTGGCTGCTTGCTAACTGGAACTGGGCGCGTTCGTGACGTTCAACTCCCGGTATAATTTTTTTTACAAAATAAAATAATGCAAAAAAAAAAAAAAAAAAAAAAAATCGATTTTTGAAAATGTAATAATCGATTCATACTCGTCCATAACATACTCGCGATTAATCAATAATCGATTTTTTTCACCACCCCTAGTGTGAAATACAATATGGGTATTATTAGGTTAAACCTTGTGGACCAGCCTGGTGTTAAAGAAATTTTTTTGTGGCTTTTAGTTGGCAGTAGAAAGGAAATGCTCTTTCTCTAACACCAAAATAGTGTCTGGCTAGCAGTAGTAAGTAGCAAGTGGCAGGTTGTGATAATATTTATACTTCGTTACCTTTCCAAACAGACAGCTTCTACTGTAAAGGAAGTTGCTAGAATGTATTTGTTTTGAAAGTGCCTTTCATTGCTTTAGTCCATAATGCAGTCTATCTAGTGTAGTGGACACAACCAATCAAAAGCTTGAGTCAGTAAGGTGTTTTTTTTTTTTTAAATCAAAATACAGTTTTACATTAACAATACATTCATAATGTTACACGGGGAAAAAAAATCATGTTCTTCAACACATCATGAAATTATGCAGAACTGTCCGGCAATCATAATATGATTTCTGATGATTTCTAAAGGACCATGTGGCCTTTGATACTGAGTGTTTGCTGCTAAAAATTTGCCACCACAAGAATCAATTATGCTTTAAAAATATTTAAATAGAAAACACTTATTTTAAGTAAACACTACTTTCTTTTGATTAAATGAATGAAGCTAACATCCCACCCCACCAGGAGATGCATCAACTCAGAAAAGAAAATTGTTCCCAAAACATATTTAAAAGCAACCCCGTTATATGCTTTGACTCCGAACCTACAGCCTTTCAGTTACCAGCCTAGATTTGTTACCATTATTTAGGCTATATCTCTTTCTTGTGTATTTTCTTAGCTACCTGTCTGAGGATGACATCCTGGATCAGGTAAACCCTTTCGTACAGTTGATCAGTGGGGTGGTGTGGCTGCTGAGAAATGGTGAGATCTACATCAGTGAGAGCATCCAGGCAGAATGTGACGAGACACAGGAGACCGGTAAGATTAGACAAGATTCTGGCTCCCTAAAGTGTTATACACCCCATATCATAAAAAACTGTATTTTCAACAGCAGTTCAGGCACTTGTCCTGTTGTTTTTGAATACATCTATGCTCCAAGATTATATTATAACATTCAATAGGTCCTTAATCTTCTATTGCAGGACAATTCCAGTACTTTGTGAACGTGATATCTGCCCGTACGGCAGTAGGTCACGATGCAGAGGGCAATCTCATCCTCTTCCACGTCGATGGTCAAACTGGTGTAAGAGGGTGAGAATAGACTTTAAACCGGAGCCGATCTCAGCTGTTTAACACTGTAAACATTGATTCCTCCCCTTCTGTCTGTCTGTGCATGCTACAACACTAAGTAACCCAAAATGAACCTTGCTCAAGAAGACAATGCAAAAGCAGAATGTTTTTTTTTTTTTTCATTCAGGGAGGGTATAATCATAATCAAGCTTTTTTTGGTTTCTTTGAGTTCACTTGTAATGAAACTCAATGTCTCTTGCAATAAAACATCATAATATACAATAAAATTCTAAGGTTTGGGGTCCGAACATTTATTTTATTTTAAGTGAGGATATGTTAACTGATTGACAGTAAAGAATTGTATAAGGTTACAAAAGATTTCAGTTTCAAATGAATGCTGTTCTTATGAACTTTTTATTCATTAATGAATCCTGGAAAAAAATGTATAATGGATTCCACACAAATATTAATAAGCACGGCTGTTTTCAGCATTTCTTATTGCAATGTACGGGGAAGTCGTGGTCTAGTGGTTAGAGAGTTTGACTCCTAACCCTAGGGTTGTGGATTCGAATCTTGGGCCGGCAATACCACGACTTAGGTGCCCTTGAGCAAGGCATCGAACCCCCAACCGCTCCCCGGGTGCTGCACCATAAATGGCTGCCCACTGCATCGGGTGTGTGTTCACAGTGTGTGTGTGTGTGCTCTGTGTGTGTGCACTTTGAATGGGTTAAATGCAGAGCACGAATTCCGAGTATTGGTCACCATTCTTGGCTGAATGTCACGTCACTTTAATAAGAATACTTGGGTTTCAGCTTAGTTTTAAAACCTTTATTTAAACCACTGTGGGCCATCTAAAATCCATCATACTAATGCATACCAGAAGTTCAGGTACAGTTTAGTTCAGTTTATTTTTACACATGTTTACTAAACTGCTATCTTTGCAGTATGAACCTCTGGCAAGTGGCAAAGTTTTTGAAGGAACAGAATGTCATTAACGCCATCAATCTGGATGGAGGCGGCTCGGCCACTTATATCCTCAACGGGTCCCTGGCCAATTACCCTTCAGACCACTGGTGTGTAAATGCAAAACTACACATTTGCCAACAACAGCGTGCTGAGTTTGGCTTTTTTATTACAATATTCTCATTTCATTTTCAGCAAAACTCCAGAGTGGCGCTGTCCACGGCCGGTTTCCACCGTGTTGTGTGTTCATGAGGGGCTGTGCCAGCCGGAGGACTGCAGCGGACATGGGCACTGCGTGGAGGGCCGGTGCGTCTGCCAGCAGGGCTGGAGCAGCCCAGGATGTGCCAATCTCACATGCCAGACTGAATGTGGAAAGCATGGAATCTGCACTGAGAGTGAGTTGCTCTCTCTCATACACTCCTTTATATCACAAAAGGACATTATGGTCACACTTTACTTGAAGCTTTTTCTAATACATTGATTGAGCCTTGTAATGCACCCTGTTATGCATTTTATGATCTCATGAATAATTCTAACCACAGTTCAACACCTCTATTCATTGTTACATCTTGAGAAAATATAACGCATTAAGAATTATTCATCATAACAAATTCATTGTCTGCTTCTCTAAATGCATGACTAAGTAGCCACATAAATTGATCTATTTTAAATGTAACCAGGAATCTGCAAATATTATAATGCATTCTAACTTTGGTTTCAGTTAAGTAAACATATAATGCATTACGATGAATACCTTTCTAATGATTGATACATAAAGGTGACATTTGATTTTGACATTTGATAGCTTAAACTACATCCTTTACACTAGATTAAATTTATTGCTGAAAACATACATATTGTTTGTAGTTAATGTTTTTAACAGTAAAAATTATCTTGTATTTAAGGTAGTATAATTTTTTTTTAACTACAATTCTCTCTCTGTTTTTCCTCTCTCTGAACAGATGGATGTGTGTGTGATGCTGGATGGATGGGTTCAAACTGTAGCCAAGGTAAGGGCAAAATCAGCTTGGCTGTCATGCAGATTCTAAAGATCAAACTATCTGAGTGGCTCTTTACTTGGGAGATCATTACATTTAGTAATTTACTCTTATATATGAATTTATTAAAATCAGCAGTGATTGGTTATTTTTAACCAAAATGCTTATACTTCTACAATGAATAACATCTGTCTGTATCCTCACAGTATGTGCAGCAGGTTTCTATGGCGATGACTGCAATCAAACATGTGCATGCGCACATGGGGGCTCATGTGATTCTGTTCACGGACGGTGCACCTGTCCTGCTGGTTTCCATGGAGATTTCTGTGAGAAAGGTATGCAGTCTAATCTCAAATGTTTTCGGGAAATATCAACAGATGCACATTTGATATTTTAACAGGGGCGATTATGTTTCCAAATGTATGTTTAAGAGTTGCCTAAACTTATGTCAAAAAACATACGTCAGAGAGAGCTTTATTGGCAAGTACATTTGCACATAAAAGGAATTTGTTTTAGAGTGTCACAAGCTTCCAATACATAGAGACAAATAAAACACAGATAATATATAAATTATATATTTTGGATGAAAGTGTCAGTTGAATGTAAATTTTATTGCTTTTGCTGCAATGCTTTGAAACGCTGTTCATTGGCAGGAACTTAATCTCAGCAAATACTTAACTAATGCTCTTCATTGAGTCCAACAGTTTGACGTTAGCACAAAACTTAAAACATACTCAAATACGCTCAAAAAATACTTCACACACACACACAAATATTAAGTGATGTTTCCAGAACCTTTCTTTCTTTCAATGCCTTCTAGAATTATGCATGCATTGCTGTTTTAGAATATAATTATCTTAACTGTGTCTCTGCTCTCTTTGTCGTCCCAGAATGCCCTCTTGGATTCTACGGGCTGAACTGCAAGCAGCCGTGCCAATGCCATGACATGTGCCCATGTGATGCGGTCACAGGAAGCTGCAACACCACATACCAAGGAGAGAGAAACATCAGCCTACACAGAGGTGCCGGACAGCCCCTATTAGCACTCACACGACATGTAAACAACACATACCCCGTGTGACGTCTCTATAGATCCGTTTAATGTTCACACTTTCTCAGCACATAACTCTATCTGCTTCTAGCTTCGGCCATCAGCATTCCTCACTGTTCTTCTATATGTGTGTGTATGCTAGTGTCGGTCCACAGTTCTCTACTGTAGAACATGGCATGCAAGTTGCCTGAAATAGTAGCCTTGAAGGTCCCATATTTTCAAAGTTGAAATTTCCTGGCTTTTTTTCATGATAACTGAGGTCTAGGGGCTATTTAACTACCATATAAATTTCAAAACATTCAGTCCACAGTAAAATGCACACAGCCTGCTTAAAGTAGCTGTGATTTTTCATGAACCGTTGTGACTTCTGTAAAAAGTTGACGTCAGAACTACACAGTCGCCTCCTTCAGTCACCATCCCGAGCACGGCCCACCGTCCCACCCTCCTTTTGTCAAACTCCCAGACAACATTGCGTTCGTGCCATTGCTGAGCACTGAGCAACAACAGCACCTAAACATGTCGAAAAGGTTAACTTTAACAGCAAAACCTGATTGGCCGAGCGTAACGTTACTCTCTCACTCAAGGGATGGATGATCTGACAGGATTGTTACTATAAGGTAGATCACATCACAATGTGTATAGTAAAGACAAACTCATCGTGTCTATCTAGCACGTCATGTTGAAAATGTATATACATTTCAATTTCAGCAGGCAACTATTTTTACAGCTAATCGTCAGTTTGTTGTTTTATACACATTCACAGACATTTTGTCAAACACGACATCGTGAGATGCAAAAAAACATATGGCAAGAAATCTATAGACTCGTCCATAACAACAAGACAATACTTTATTGAACCTTTTCAGTAAGTGTGCACTGCAAACACGAGCATTTTTGACGAACGTTTCTGTCCTGTCCGCTCGTTTTATCGCTTTTTAACCATAGCTGTCATTGGTTTGTTTGTCTGGCAGTGGCCGCAGATATGCAATCAAATTTCTAATTTGAGGCTGTATTACGTCAATTCTGGCACCACACATCACAACAATATAATGTTAAGCTTGTTACGTAGCTGAATCTGTGCTGGTTTGCACTGTGATGTCGGCTGACTTTAGTTACCTGTGGTTGGCCTGGCCGTGTGTCACTCAGAAAACAACAGGCCAATCAGAAGACAGGCGCATGAATATTAATTAGACCGTCTAAAATCGACCTGTTCTTAGCAGACCTCCTGAGAAAGGAGCTGTAAAATATATATAAAAATGTAATTATACTGCAAATATATAATCTCAAAATCTAAAATAAAACTCAAGAACATTTTACAATATGGGGACCTATAATGGATCTCAATTTCTCACCAGCCTTTTTCCACTTAACTTTGGGCTGATTTCGTTGGAATTTTTATATATATATATATATATATATATATATATATATATATATATATATATATAATAAAAAAAGCTTAAATACGGAATGCAAATTCCATAAAACCAATTGTTCCTACAATCCGATAAAATTGAACCTGAAAAGAATATATTGGCAATTTTGATATGTCATTTTTATAACAATATAATTCACAATAAAAAAAATTTAGGCTTGAGTTTTTCAAGTAATATTTGTATTTTGGAACATATGCACACACTGTCAGGGTTTTTCTTTATTTAATAAGAAGTTATTTCCAATTAATTTATCCAAAGGTTTATTCAGCCAAAGTATCTGATGATTACTCTCTCTCTCTCTCTCTCTCTCTCTCTCTCTCTCTCTTTGCTCATTCACTCTCACATGATTGCAACCTCTCTTGCTCACTCACATCCTCAAACAATCTGTGATAAACAAAGCTGCCGGGTGTTTGCTGAGGGAGTGTTGAGAAAAGAGACCTTGCAGTCTACCCAGCAGCCCCTCGTGTTACTGATGACCCGTGCCATAGAGAAACTATTTGTGTCAAGACCAGAAAAAAAACCTTGTCAGCTCATTCTAGCCCAACTCTCTGACCTCTGTCATTTTTAAAATGAGAAGAAGCTGCATTCTCAGACTTCCCTGCAGAGCAATAATAAACCCCAAACCCCTGTTCACTGGAGTTCAGGAACAGGCCATCCGTTGACACCACGGGCTCATAACGATCCCATCTGCTGTGCACGTGAACCGCTTTCTGCTTATCATTCTCTTCTAGGTCTTCTAGGTGATCGCCTTCTCCATTGTTTGCTCTAAGTGAAAGATTTGAAATCCAGTTGGATCTTTCCTTGTAGGGGTGCTCCGATCACGATCGGCCGATCGTTATGCGCATCTTGTCAGTAAAGCCGGTTCTCTAATCAGCGGTTAATTCCATCAGGTGCCTGATTTCACATAGAGCAGCTGTTACTACACAGAGCCGTTGTTAATAAAAAAGATGCGCAAATCACGTTAATTTTCAGCGTTTTTTGGCGCATCTTCTCAGCTAACAACGGCTCTGTGTACTAACAGCTGCTCTATGTGAAATCAGGCACCTGATGGAATTAACCGCTGATTAGAGAACCGGCTTTACTGACGAGATGCGCATTAACGATCGGCCGATCGTGATCGGAGCACCCCTATTTCCTTGATGTTTCATGTAAAAAATGTTGCGTTCTGTACTATAATTTTCTGAACTCCAAATGTAAATACAAATTTTGGAATTTGGAACTGCAAAAAGGAATCTTTATTTTTAGCAAGGTCTCTGATCTTTGCAGTCTTGCACAATCTAACACAGGCTTTCCAAAATCTGTAAGTGAATAATAGGGCAGTGCATGGCTGTATTAGACCTGTATTAGACAGTAATGGGTGCAGAAAACCTGTTTAATTTTAAGGTTCTGCGAATATGTTGCAAATGGTCGTAAAAGCTTCATTTAGATAGTTGTTGTGCAAAAAGTTTGACTGATATTATAATTGAACTTTAAAAGAAAAAGTATATATGATAGATCTTAATATTTTCTTGATACATCTTAAATAATATTATATATTAAAAATCAGTGTCCATTATGAATTAAGTTGCGGTCACATTTGCCTCTTTCCGCAAATTTTAACAGGCAAAATCCAGTCATTCCAATAGGAATCCATGTGTTTTAATCATAGACATGTATAAAAACAGGTTTCAATGTGTGTGCGAAAGATTTCCCTTCGCAGATTTTGAAACCTATTCAAGTTGGTCACTTAAATTTGGGGGTTGACCAACATAAAGCTGCTTGTTTTGAAACTGTCTTCCGTGTGAGCTGTGCTACATCACTAAACATCACTACACTCTTGGCCATAAACGATGGACATTTTTCTTATCTGCAAATTTTCTTCTCTGAATTATCATCAGTGTGACTGCAGCTTCACTTTACAGCCACATTTGGATGTTTATCGAAAATAAAAAAATATTTTTTATTGACTGTAATAGACACTACACTGATTTACCAACACACACAGAAAAAATTAGTTGCACTTGCGCTTCTGTTTCCCACAATTAGAGCTGAAGTTAGGAAAGGGGGAGAGGTGAAATATGCCTGTAATGGAGGGTTATTGTCCTAACAAGGGATTTGATTCAAAAACGTTGTTGTTGTTTTTTTCCCACAATCTTTCAGCTGGTCACTGCCTGGCTACCCAGATGTGGACGGAATGGAGACAAGAGGAGAAGGCTCATGCTCCAAAACCATATTTATCTGAGTAAGAGCTCCAAACACACACAGACACACACACCATAACAGCAGCCAACGTGTCCTCTCACCACTTCATGAACAATAAGACAAAACATAAAATTTTGTCAACCTTAATTACTTACTTTGAGTCAGTACTGTCAGATACAAAAACCATGTGTACTTTCATGAGCAAAATACTTTTTATGAATATTTATAGGTGTAGCATGTATGCAATTATAATAAAAAAATAGAATTAATATATGACTAATTTTACATAGCAATTGTATATTGAATCCAGAAGCTGTTTTGTTTTTCTGGTGTTTCTTGTTTATAATCAGTCCTTGTCTAAATGAGACAATGTGTCTAAAAATCCAAAATAATTTCTGAAATAGAGCTATGATATGATATGAAACAGAAAATATAATTTAAGACTAACTCAGTATTTGATAAGACTAAAATATTTATCAAAATAATATTATATTTAGTAATATATAATGTTGTTACTATATATAATACTAAATAATATATATTTATAAAATATATATTTATATATATTATAAATAATGTATACATTTACCCTAATATAAATATGTTAATCTATGTGAAATGCATTGAATTGTCGACTGAGGACAGGTGGTTTTGATAAAATCACAGTGGTGCGTTTTTGTTTAGAACATTCTAGTGATCCTCTCTGGTAAATTTTCATAGGGGGAATATTGCTATTTTAAAAACTAAATGTTGGATACAATTATAGGACATGTTTTTCCTATGACTTAAAGCCACAGTTTCCACAACATGAGACTCAAACAACTTGTCATTTATACCATTCTCTATCTGCGTGTTTGAGTAACTTGACTATTGCCATGGAAATTCACTCTGACAAATTCCTGGCCCTTGTTTAACAGAACGGGCTTTCTGACAAATCTGAACCAAGTTCCCCCCGACTGTACTGTTAAACAGCTCTGTAGCAGCGGAGTGGCACAGATTAATTTAATAGTCAGCTCGGCCTTTCACATGTAAGAAAGGGATTGTACAGTGTAGCCTTGGTTGCAGTCAAGTGCTTTGTGGAGGCTGCGGGCAGCAGCGGTGGAGTCAGAGGTCAAAGTGCAACTCCTCCCCCTGAGAGTGTTTTGTTTATGTTTGCAGACAAAATTGGTTGGTTGTTTCCGCTATCCTGGCAACGTTGCTGCTGGCCAGCCTGGCCGGTAATCTTATCCAGACGTGCAGAAAATGCAAAGCGCGTGGGCAAAAGGCAGACTACTCGTACTTGCCACTTGGAGAGATCAACGGGTCCATGGAGCGAAGCAGAGGACAGGGGATGAAGTCTGGGAAAGTTCTTTTTCAGCAAGAAGACTCTGACTCGCAAGACTCCTCATAACCATGTTTCAAAATGTATGCATTTGTGCAGGGTTATGCAAGTGTGCCATCCAGCAGAGAGCAAGCGAGCTAGCTAGCCAGAACAAGCCCTCATTAGTCTGAAGACGAGGACAGGGTTTTTTTTTTCCCCTTGCTGTGAATCGATGAGCTTTTGGAAGCGCCTCTTCGTCTTTGGATTGGGGCGCCCAAATTGGCGATGATGGACAATGGGATGGGTGTTAGCATCCAAACAGCTGTCTGCGCGGCTCAATGCGTTCACATGTAGGAGGCAGTTCTCACACATGCCAAATGCCCTGATTGTGCAGTTTGCTATTTTTTTGGTTTGTTTGTTTTTTTTTGTACACTTTCATATTAGCTGCTAGCAATGTAAGAACCAGTTCCTCAAGTGACATCCTTCATAATTTAAAATACTATTTCACTGACCTCATTGAAGACTTTTATTTTGGTCTTCAGATGAGAAGAGAAGCAATATCACCACAAAGCCTTTTTATTGACAGAATGGCCCAGTTGTCCCACCTGTTGCCGTAGCAACAGACGTGTTTTGAACTATGGACTCATTTTGAAAAAATCCTTCCTGCAGGAACTTGCCAAACTGCTATTTTGAAACCGTTTTATTGAATGATTTTTCTTCCTCCTGTGGCTCTAGAGGTCATTCAGTTTATTTAGATTTCTAGCCCTCAGCCCTTTTGTTTCTGTAAACGCCTTGCCAACTCCTGCCAGATGAAATATATATATATATATATTTCATATCGTGTTTCTATGTGTGTGTGTGTGTGTATATATATATATATATATATCAAGGCCTGGACTGTTTTCTCACCCTCACTAGAAAAGCAAGAGAAGGACATTTATTTTATGCCTTGCTCAAAGATGCTCTTTTTTTCTTCTATCTCCTTCTTCTCTGTTCTGAAGCAGTGAATCTAGGCTTTGGGAAGAGATTTGAGTAAAGTATTTTGTTCAGGTTCTGTTTTCACTCTGAAACATGACATGAATATTATGGAAGAGGAACATTTACTCGAGTGTGTAGTTCCTCTGTTGTTTCCTGTTTAGCATTCAAATAGATCTAGGCTTGTCTTGTTTTAAGAGTTTCAAAGTTTCATTGGCAAACACAGAGACATGTCGACGGATGAATTTCATTAAACCTGTCAAAACGTTCCAGATCTTATTAAATTCCCAAATCAGCCGAATAAAGAATCATATTTTTCCCCTTAAAAATGTAATTATTTATTCAATTTGGTAGTGCTTGTACTTTCTTTAATATATGCTAATTTAAATAAAATACAGTGAAAGCAAAACACCTAGATACATTACGATAATGAGAATTTTGGGGTAAATTTGCTCACTTGTAATTAAAAAATAATGTTATTCTGCAAAATATATATATTTTTCTAGTTGATATTCTGAGGTGAAATATAGCTTGTAAATCACCCACAAAGTGATGTCTTTAGTTACAGAATTACAGAAATATAATTTAATATATAATAGTGAAAGGTGTTTGTCAGCGGTGTGAAACATTTGACCGTTTATTGACTTCCACCTAGCTCACTGCATGCTTTGCATATCTTCTTCACTGGGAGCAACCTCCATGCTGATCGCATTGACAGTTACAAAGACTTTAATCCAGGTTTTTAATACATTTTTTATTTTATTTCAATCTAATCAAGGCAGATGCCGCTCAGGTTAAAAAGGGTACTTGTTTGTCCACTGTTCGGTGATTATGCTGATCAGTGTCTGAGGCTGCTGACTTCTTCTGAGTGATTTTATGTTGTATGTCTTTTTGTTAAACAATAGTAATTGCTATAAAAAGAACATGTGCAATTCCTTGTGCAATTAAGTATTTGATTGATTTAAAGTTATGTTAGATCGCTCTAATTCAGATCGTCTGGTTGCTCTCAGGTTGGCTTGACATTGAGGTTAGTTACAGCCTAACCTATGTGCTTGACCTGGTAATTACTTTCACCCATTTCTGGTCTTGGGTTCATGCAGGATCATTGGTGGACACCCTTTCGAATTTCAATGAATGTATGAAATAAAATTATAACAAAATATGAACTATGAGATTTTTCTATAAGAAATGGCAATTATTTTTTATATTGCATATATGTTAGTGCAGAAAATGGCTGGTTTTCCACTGAGCACCCTCCCAAAATACATTCACAGTCCTAATGTATATTTTCTATACACTGAATTAGTTACTAAAATTTGACTTTATAGGTTATATGAGGATATATAAAGAGTGACTGCTTCATACATGTCAGGCTGCTAAACAAACACACTGCTGATTTATCTGTTTTGAGATAGAATTGATAATGAATGTGTCAGGTCACTAAAGGACACACAATTGGTTGTCATTGCACAGACTGCAAATGAAAGGTGTGTTCTTCCAGAGAAGTTAAAAGCCTGTTTCTCCTGGGTGTGTTCAATAGAAAATTGTGTTCAGGAACATATTTGTGCTTCTTCAGGTTTCATTTAATTTTATGCTGCTTTGTCAGTAGTATTTAAATGCCATGTCAGTAGCATTGTTTGTCACTTCCTATTCTATTAAACTCCTTGCATTATGTTTGGAACATTATTCTTAACATAATGCAAATGTGAGACTGTCTCTTCGAGTCCATGGGTCCCAAAACAGGTCACTTTACCAACCAACAAAACAACTAATAAAAGCCATTTGTGCATGTGCTTTGTCATTGTTTTTCATGATTGTCTGGAATTTTCCCTTTTTTCCCACTACATTACTCAACTCATCTGTCTGACATATTTAGCATTAAGGATGGGATCATCCATTCCTCTCCAGCTCTAAAATACGACACGATCTTAACAACAGTAAAAGTGGAATACTGTACACCTCAAGGCATGCTAGTGTGATATAATACATTATATTCAATGACAAAGTATATCTTTCTTCATTTGACATATATAAAAAATTGTTCAGGGCTTTTCAGTCGTTGTTTCAGACATTAACTTGATGCGTTCACTTTTTTATACATGCTTTAAGGTGTTTGGTATGCAGAGGAATATTTCTAGAGGCACAAGATTCCTACGGCATTTTAACTGCAGTTTCTTTGCAAGCCTCATTATTAATGCAGTCTCACACAACCACAAGACATACAGGTTCTGACTGACAGGATATCATAATTGACATCTCACGGACAAACACGCTCGTGCCTCCACCTGCATGTCTGTCCTCTTTACATGATGCAATCCTCTATCCAGATGTCACACTATGCTTCTTTGCATCATCATCCCTACTCCCAATATCCCTCCACCCTAACAGTCACACATGGGCCTTATGTGCTTTAAGTTTCACTCTGCCTTTTCATATTATATAAATCTAATGTGTTGCAATGTGATTACGGATGGTATAAGACCAGTTTGCTTTCAAGTGAACTTTCTTAATGGAGTCAAAAGATTGACATCTGTGGCCATGCAAGTATGTTTACAATTACAAATGCATTCCAGAAGATTTTTCCTTCACTGTAGTGCTTTCTTGTAACATTTGTGTCTACATGGATGGCATTAGAATTTCAAATTGCTGTATACTAAAAATGTAGATACAATTTTCAAGGCACAGTTTAAATCATGTACATTTTGAGTTAAATTCAAGTTCACAGGTGTAGCTCATGACATTTGACATGGCCAGAAAGTGCCCAAATCTGGTTTTCCATGTTGGTTTATTATTATTTGAAATGGATTTGGTGCGATGGTGATAGTATTTCTTGAAAGTAAATGTCTTTTTTTAAATATATATCTAATGCATGCGTCACATATCCTCCAAATACATTTTGGGGCCATTGTAAGTTTATGCAATGTGTTTGATTTTTCAGACTGCTTTGTTTAACCTAAGTGTCAGGTAGTAAACCAGGTCATTTCGGAGATTATGTCTGTGTATATAGTGCTTTTCGTGAATAAACTCTTACGTCACACTCCTTTTTTGACATCAAGCTGCGTCAGAAAAAGAGGCTCTGGAAATGCCACAAGGATTCGATGACATATGAGTTTTGTCATCCATGGACACTTGTATTAATTACATCAAAGAATGACTCACAAAAGTTACCACTGATAATATATGTGTGGACCTGTATAAAGACCACCACAAAAACTATTATATTGCATTACTATCCCTCAGCCTTGTTTTCATTTGCTCATTTTACCACAAATTAAAGAACTTGACTATGGTTTGTTGCACAACAGGTTTGGTACATGCCCTAAACATTAACAGAATTACATCAGAGTGTGGACCTCTGAACGGTGGATGGTGGATAATATGTTGTTTATATCAGGAATGCTGTGAAATCATAATGGACAATATGTTCTGTTATGGCAGGGTTTGATAAAAATCAGTTCAGACAATAGATTAGAAATCTTAAGCCTAGTTAGGGTGGAATTAGGCATCTGTTTTGTTCAGATTTTTTGAGCTTTTTTAAATAATTTATAATACAATAATGTATTTTATTTAAAAAATGCTCAAATAATAAATAGCATGCAATAAACTCTTACTTCATCCAAAAAGTTACTTTTCCAACTAGTCAAACTCTTGACTGACATTTTAATCAGTTAGTTAAATGACTGGATGTTCTGACAGCACTTCAGACAAGGCCTGCCGAGGTCAGGGTGGATTGTGGCTTATCTTTTTGGTTTAACCCAGAGTGAGCAGGTGCGACCTTGTTTTGGAGAGTAAATAAAGGAAATATCCAGATACAGAAGAAATGCTGATTCACTCTCATGTCATCCAACAGGGGGAAAATGAAGGGTTATAACATATTTATCCAACAGGAAAATTTCCCTCATGTACATAATCGGGACAAGTGTTGTGGTCTGAAAAAGTTGCCTGATTAGATAGTAAACTAGAAAAAGTGTCAGAGACATCATTCCAAACCAGGAAAGAAAGTTACTTTTTTTTCAATATTGATGAAAAGGTGATCTGTTTCATTTCAAGGGAAGAGGGGACAAAGGGTACAAATGCTATTCGGCATTGAGTAGGGCTGGAATTTCTATCCTCAATTATGCAGTATATACAGTAATTAAAAAATCTCATAATTTATTTAAAATACATTCATACTAAGTATACTTCAAATCCTTTAACACTTACATATCACTCTCATTTGTTGTTTCTTTATTGTAAAATGAATATTTCTAAACATTAAGCCTAAAATGTATTTTAATATCATTAGCTATTAATAATTATAATATTTTATAAATTATCTATATAGATTAATATCTGAATATATGGACGATGCAATAACATGTTTGGCTTGCTTTATTGGATCTCACCAGGGCAAGTCCTTTTGTTCAAACTATAGTGTCTTAGCGGGGGCAGAAAATGGGCCATGGCTAAATCTTTACAGGCCTCTCAGCAAAACAGCCTTCTTGAATACATCCATCTGAGCTGGGTTGAGGGGGGTGGAGTGCTTTGTTCCCAAAAAACTGGTGACCTACATCTACAACAGGGAGGATTTCAATGTTTTGTTCTAGACATTTCACTCAATAAAGAGCTAAAAAGAAGATACTACTTACAATTTACCCCAAAACGTCAGTTTTACTCAAGTATTTTAATCATTATTAGATGCACTTGATTCTGATAGGTCAGTCATGCGTTCTGTGGTCAGATAGGCCAGTTTTAAAGCTGTGTAATCTTCTTTTCCAATAATCAAGTCTATATTTTATTTCCATTTATTTATTTGTTAAAGTAAATAAATGCATTTTTAGGATGCTATGTCATGGTTTATGGTGACCAGCTGACGGTACATAATCTTATGCTGTTTTCTTTTAACAGTTTGTTTAGTTGGATGAAAACTAAGGTACACATTAACATAGTTAAAAGTTTTTAGAGCCATCAGGATGTTTTAGCACTGTCTGGTTGAAGATAAACTTCATGAAAAAAAAATCCAGTCATTTCAGTTATGTAATGTGAGTGGATTGTCCCAAATGCTTAGTTTATCACTGACCTGATCCTGCTCTGCCAATAATGGTTCAAAAGTTAAGGTGGCAACATGTAAGGTTTATTAAACCATTATATTTTTAAATAATATTTTCAGAAATTTAGTACAACTCATTAAACGAGTGACACTCCTTAACATGGAGTGCTCTGCCCGGTCTTGCCTTTCCCGGGATGAGGTCACGTGCGTTGGTGACAGTCAGTCATACTCAGGGGCGACATTTCATTGGCTGAGGAGGTTCTGATATGCCCCGCCCATAGGCCGTCCTCAGCTACGTAACGACCGATCAGCTGTTAATTTTCCACAACAATAACAAAGGGAGCAGTTGAGACCTCGGAGAAGAAACGAAAAAAAGAACCGACTGCAAAACTCCGAACTGAAGGGTCCAGAAACTTTAAATTTCTTCCGGGAAGAATTGTATTTATATATTTTTATATGTCGCACGTCAAATAATCTACCTCAAGCACTTGAAGCGATCTGTTTTTGTTCTGGAAGTCAACCCTCTTCCTGTTTACATCACTTTTTGCCGCAGGTGAGTTAAAACCTCATCGACGAACATTCTGCATTAATACGTAATAGAAACGTATGGACTTAAAGAATACTATGAATGTATTATCACAATTTACTTAATATAGGTTGTAGGGGAAAAAATAGAAATTTAGACATTTTCATCGAACATGTAGGATCAGTGTTAAAAATGGAAGAAAAATTTATTTGCATATATTAGACATTCTGCATATCACAACCTGTCAAAGCCTGCAGGCGATTTGATATGTTGATTATTTGTTTCTGCAATGTGAGCATGTTCAGATTTTACGGTCCGCCCAGTCGCTCGGTGTAGGGTTACGCTCATCCCTCCCCGTCCAGGCTCCGTCTGCGGGTCAACAAACCATCATATATGACAAGCAAATACAGCTTTCATGTATGTTTGCACCTGTACAGATATTCAGATTGTAGTAAGCGAGACAGTGCATGCTTTCTTAATGCATGGGTGCGTTATTAATTTTATTTTAACAGTCTAAGATGATAGTTAACTGTATTAACTTGAGTGTAAGGTACCTTGTTTTGTTCTTTGCTTCCACAATAAATGTTGTTCCCATTTTATATATATTTTGGACCAGAAATTTGAACAATATCAGTGAATGGATATTGAAATGTGTGCAGTCAGTGGTCAGTTTTGGGCCTGAAAAAAAAAAAAAATAATAATAATAATAATAAACATAGCATATTAAAATATCTGCTTAAACCAGTAGTCTAAGATGGTTAGCTGGTTTTCATTGGTGGCCAGTTTTCAGCCAGCTAAATCAGCAGAATACAATTTTGGTCAGGCTAGAATCCCAACCTGGTTTGGATTTAGATGATTATTTAAAAGGAAGTGCAGTTCCAATATATTCTGCTTTAGTTGTATTTATTTATTGTTTTTAATTGTCATGTGCATGAGCATCAAGTGCAGCTTAATTTGCACTTTGCATTTTTTTTATTTTTATTATTACTATATGAAATACATAGACGGTTTTTGTTCAATTTCAATTTTGTTAACATCTTTACTGATTTATATTTAGAGCTTTTTTGTTGTGTACCGCAACAGATAGATTAAATGGTACTCTTCAATGCTTTTCCTTTGAGAAATGTGTATATAGTGAAGATCTCCTATCTAATGGAAAACCAAGTAGACACATAATGGAGTTCTTGGTGTGTTTAATTTATATCTCCTTAGCTATAAAAGATTGACCTCTCAGCAATACAGTTTTCCTCTGGGCTGCTGACACAAAAGCCATCCCTGCCCTGCTTATCTCTGCTTGTCAGTCTATAATCCTCATTTTGGGCTTCAGAAGGGTGCTTATTATATGTATGTGACCCTATAATAGCCCCCCTCCCCCTAAACACACAAACAAAGAGTGCTGCCATGACTATATGAGCAGGTGGAAGGGAGTATGAATTGTTTGTCTTGTTTTAATGATGTAGTGGGGTGAAGAACAGCTTGTAGCCCTTCACTTCACAGCTGACTCTCTTTGTTGCTGGAAGCAAAACAACGGATAAGGGTACCCTAATGAGTCATAGTCCTGAATGAGGCTGGGTGTATCTGTAGTCTGTACAAAGATCAGATTTCATAGGCATCAGCTTCGTGTGAAGAGTATCTGTGACAGCAGAGACACTTTAGACCGCTTTGTTTTGGCTGGTCTGTTCTCAGGAATATCTGTCTGTATTTTATGACCTTTAATTTATGGCTAATCGCAACAGAACATGACAGAACCAGGAAATGTTCTGTACTTGAAGGCTGGTGAGTTTTTGTGTACATTTTCGTTAACAACACGGTTATCTTCTTGCTTGTCCTCCAGGGCCTGTTTTGCACAATCAACAAGAGCTATGGCTGATCTTCATCAGGTGTTCCTCTGCTGAGAAGGTGTAACAAATGCACTTCAGCGCCTTTACTAAGATCTCAGTGAGCGGCTCCCGCAGCTGATGACCAAAGAGCCCGGCCTTCGCCCACACCGAGCAGGACTATCCAGCCTCGCGCAATATCATGTTCCAGAGGTTCACCAGCATCTTGTTTGGAGACTCCCTGGAAGAGGACAATGGATGTCCTGTGGATCCAGACTTCAACGAGAAGGAGGAAGATGATGAGTGGATTTTGGTAGATTATCTAGGTGAGAGATCTTTCTTGCATTTCCTGTTTCTGATTTGTGAACTGAAATATGGATCTTGTGTAAGAGTTTCTCCCTAAATGCAGAAATGAACAAGATGTTTGCATCAAAAGAACTACGGTGTTTGTGAACATTGGTGCTTGCTAGTCTAATTGTCCTTCACAAGTGTCTTCAGAATCTAATTAAAATGTACTTGCTCTTTCTCTGAATCAACTTTCATTTTCTGCTGATGTTACTTAGGCCATACCATCATAATGTTGAAGTCTGCATGATATGGATCAGATCAATTTCCAGTTATATAGCCAACTTTTACCATGCATAGAAGATCCAATTTTACTCTCAAATTTATCTTATGATGTACATAAAAGGGGTTGGAAACGGCATCAATTTACATGCATTAAAAAACAGAATTCCACTTAATTTCTCCCAATAGACGACCCTAGATCACCTCGGTTGATACTGATGACTTGGTCTGCAGGAGCCATATTACAGATTCTGTAACCCCTGGCACAGACGCAATGCCCTCATTAACATGATGCCTCTCATAAGCTGCCTGCCCAAATACAGGCCTTCTCATATTGTGTATGTGTGTGAATATTTCAGGTGCAAGGCAGTCTAGATGGTCCAGTTCCCTGTTTTAGGACAGACATGTTTATGGGCAACAACGCTTTTAGCCTGTCAGACAAAAGTGTCTATGATGGGGTCTACGACAAAAATAGAACAGATTAAGTTACCTTTTATGAACATAAAGTGTGTCGTCCTTGAACACGGAACGATTACAAGCATCAGTCGTTGCCTGAAGGCTGAGGTAGACAAGAAGGGAATGGAGATTAAAAACATTTCTCTTGTTTCATAGCCATATAGCTTGACGGAAGTCATGGTCAGAGGGCTAAAGGATAACTGGCTACTCAGGGACATTGAAGAGTGCCATAAGAGGGTTAAAAGCTTTCTCAAGCAGCTGAGTTGAGAATATGTTTGATGTCATCTGGCAGGACGCTGCAAGGCTACAGATAAACAAGGTGTGGCTCTGTGAAAGGGAAGTTCTGTGTGTTCTATAACACCATGTTATGGGTGTGGGACCCTCCAATCACTAGTTGGTCGTGTTACATTTAGTGTAAATATTAGGTGTTATCACTGTAATTTCAAATTTGTCACATAAACTCCATGTGAAGGCTGACAAGGATCTGCAGTGTTAATTCACTTCAAGTTCGATTACACTGCCCTCTAGAGGCCACTAAATGTGTAGCGCCTCACAAAAGCCAGCTGTTTACACCATTTCTGGTTCCCTGCCAGGAGCTACGAAGAGGACAAACAGAAGTGGAGTGTGTGCAAAATATTTACTCTCTCGGTATCTGTCTAAACATAGGAGTTGTTTTCGATAGAACTGGTGATACTTAAATTATATATGCAGATATCTCGAAAGTGTTCAGATGTTTTCAGTGTTAAACAGTGAGGAATTATGGTTTCTCAGCATTCCAAGTTACTTTGTGTGATATTCTACACTCTACATATGATTTGGATTAAATATAGGCCTAGTACTATTTCAGTGTCAATGGGACTTTTCCCCTCATTGCTTTGTCTTCCAGAGTGAGTAATTCATTATAGTAAAACATTTATCTGGGTACATTCCTTCTTTTTTTTTTTTTTTCCCCATGTACCCTCGTCAACATTTTTTCTCGCTCAAGAAGCTTTTTCACCCGAATAAACATCACAATAGTGGAAAAAAATTATCACAATTTTCATTTCATGCTGAATTTGGGGTTTTATAAAAAGTGTGAACCATGCAAAAAAAGTTGAACACTGATGTTTAAATGTTACAGACAGTATTTTGTTCAAATCTAATGAACTGATTACTATAGAAGCTGTTTTTTTACTGTAATAACATTCTCTCTGCTCCTGTAGCAAAGGCCTGCTCCGGTGCGTGTGGAGATGATCTGGTGGAGGTGTGCTCTGACGATGTCGCTCCCCTGGACTCTCCCGTGCGCTGCTCCTCCTGCTCCTCTCTGGATTCGGTGGCAGACACTGACGCAGAGGACGGCAACTTCTTGAGTCTAGAGGCGACATGTGGGCTGGAAGAGAGCTGGTTCATCACCCCTCCGCCGTGTTTCATGGCTGGAGGCAGAGCTCCGGTCCTGTTGGAGACTAGTCCTCTGGAGAACCTTCTGATCGAGCATCCCAGCATGTCTGTGTACGCTGTTCACAGCCCTCGTCAACGACCTGCCAAGGACAGCACCCGTGAGCCATCGATTTTAAGGTAAAGGGCAGATTGAGAGCTTTGCTTGTGAGTGTTAATGTACATCCAACTGGTTGTTATCGCAGAATAAAACCTGTCAGGAGATTATTCCACTGTACACTCAGAAAAACTGTTATAACATGTCTCATTTAGGGAAAACGTTGTGCCCCCCCCCCTTTTTATTTGTCACTCTGAAGGGGTTTATGCTCTAGCTGTACATTATTTTGCTTATTAATGGCTACTTGCCATATAAGTGAATAAATGGTCAAAAATTACTTAAGACTTATTGAGCCAAGACAAAAAATTGGGGTCATGTTCAATCAGACAACTTATAACATGGCATTTCACCAAATAAATAATTATGTGGACATGAAGTATTGATGTAAATTGAAACTGTCCTTGTTATAATGCATTACAATCTTCACACACACACAAAACAAATCTTCCTCATAACCACCAGAACTCAAAATCTTGCGTCTGACCCATCAGAATCAAAAATGTCAGGAGGACGTGTTAAATTGTTATATAACGATCTGAAATAGTTGAATCTTAGAGATCCTGTTTGGCTTTGCAGATCTGAGGTTCAGCGCCGGCCCAGTCACCCTTCTGGGTGCTACACAGCTGCTCTGGTTGCTGCTCACGCTGGGTTTCTGGAGCAGACCAAGAACGGCTGCTTGGCCCAGCGCATCCGTGAAAACATGGAGCGCCAGCAGCTTTCCCGCAACGCCCTCCGCCGCCTCAACCTGCTGCGTGATGGCGGAGCCAGACAGGCCAAAGCCACTGGAGGCTACGTTCACCAGCCGGGCCAGAGGCAGTACAACTACTGAGACCGTCCCCACTGCACTCCCCCGTCCTCCCCTGCATGACACCCCTTCCACACTGGGAGACTTAGTTTTTCGCCAGAAGGAACGGAGTCCTTTAGAATCAATGCCATAGGTCACTTTACTTCACGGCAGGTTCCGGTTGACCTGAATGTGTCTGCATCTTGTTTCCTTTATAAGCTCCATCTGGTTCTGTCTTATGTTATATGTGATGAAGGTTGAATAACCAAGTGTCTTGTTATAGTGAGCACGGTGTTGTAGTGCTCTGTTGGAGCATGTGTAGGCAGCTTGGCACTTTCAGTGCCTTTAACTTGTCTTTGCATTTTCTTTTTTTAAAGCCATAAGTTCAGTCACATCAGTGATGAAATCATCAGCAGCACTTTTCTGGTTAGGAAGGAACCTGCCTGTGATTCTGTAGATCAGTGCTTTCTTCCTCTTTAGTTTTTTTTTCTCTTTTAAATAATTGTAAATATACTGGGTTTATTATCACTAAAAGCCTTGTTTCCACAGTAGATATAAAAATATGTAAAATATATTTAAAAAAAACTTCCAAAATATTTTCAAAAGAAAAAAATATTGAATATATTACATATCAGTATGAAGTTGATAAGAGTGTATGTAATCTGCATAGATGTGTATGTAAGCAGTTTTTCCTATTTGTAGTGACTGATTTGATGTATGACTGTGTAGTGGTAATTTTCCAACAGGTTAAAAACAAACAAAAAAGACATCAAGTGTTGTAATGCTAATTTTCATGTTTGCTCTATATCTGCAGTACATGTCTCAGGGTCATCACTGTTCACCTTTGCTCTTTGCTAAAAATGCAGATTACTTGCAGACAATAAATTGTCTCTGTACATACTGGAGAACCTCTTACTTGTGTATGTTACCTAGTGGAAATATTTGTGATTGATGTAAATCTTTAACATAATGCGTGTCTCACACTTTGAATGAAAGCTTGCTCCCCCAAGGACTGTGAAAACAAACTCTCTTAACTGACTGTTAAAGCCTTTGACAATGGAGTGAAACTGTTAGCATTTTTTTTTCAATGTAGTGACTTCTTGTGTTATATGCCTTTTTCATGTTTTATTTGATTAGTTACACATTGTATTTGCTAAACAAAATATTTAAAGTAGCAACAAACTTAAAATTCTATGTAGGTTATGTTTGTTTCTCTTTATTCCTTCATCTCGTGTGACCTGGTGTTGTAAATTTCCAGTGACACTGCCAAGGTAAATGTCTCCCCTTAATGAATGAAACTGAAATCAGTTACTCTTGACATTCAGTTGAATGCATATTACATGCATTAGCAACTCAAGGAAACCTACAGCTTTTCTTCTTTCGCTTGCTGCATTCTGTGTTGAGCAGTATATTGTATTCTGACATTTTTCTCTGTGGACGAAGGGAATGGAAGGGACGTAAGGTTCTCTTCATATTCCTTGAGTAATAGTGGAGAGGCCCTCTTTCACTATGTCAGTAGATGCCTGGTATTTGGTATTCATAACAGGGATTTGATTTAGCCTTGAATTGCATTTGGGGATCATGTGCCTTCCAGGTGAACAGTATGACAATGCATCCGTGAAGAACTTGAAATTTGTCCAAATGGACACAAACAAATGTAATTTTACTATGCACAGAGGATTACCTTGTCTCTGTGAGCCACTTGCTCTGTCAACTTTTACACAAAATGTAGCAAATGTTTTCTATGTTTAATGTGTGAAGAAAATTCTTTGTGGCATTGCTAAGTTTTAGACTATGCTTTGGTTGAATTTTCTTTTTTTTTTTTTTTTTTTTTTTTTGAGTTTACTGGAATAATACAGCACTTTGCCAAAAGTGTAGGGTTTTAGCATTATTTAGAATTGTTTATTTATCTTTTTCTTGAACTGATGTGTTTTGAATAAATGTCATACACAGACTGTTTTATATGAGTAGCATTGTCATTATGTAAACTCCATTCTCAATAAACATTTTAATATAAAATTAAGGTTTCTGCCTTTTCTTTTAGTGAACAGGAATGTTAAAATATAATGACATACGTCTTAAAGACTAGGTCGATGTTTGCATGTTCAGGCATCATGTGTAAGTTATACTTTAACTTAATCACCACACCAAATTATAATGAAAAGTTGAGCGTTACAATATCTCATCCCAACCTGTAACTCAACTCAGCTAATCTCTAAAGAATCCCGAGCCATGATTACTGCAAGCCTGTTATTCATTGTACCAGTGTGGGTATTAACCTTAATAGAGAAGATTTCTAACTGTACCAGTTTAATCATGCCCTCCTCATTATTCTCCTTAATGCATTGGTACTTTTAAAGGTTACTCATAGGGTCAAAAATGCCCAATATATTTAAAATGCTAGAGTAAAAATGCCAGTATAATACATTTTGTTGTTCTGTTATGGAACATTTGATATATTTTTTATATTGATTCCTAATCCTCTTGTGCCTAGTGACCTGTAGCATGTATAGTCTTATAGTCTCTCAACAATGCTGAACGTGCAGTTAATATGATGGCTTTGATTGACTAAAATCAGATATATAAATCAGAATATACCATATTTGCTTTTGACTTGATTTTGATATATAATATTTTAGTTAGTACTTAATACTGTTTTATATGACCAGGGAAACGTAATGTTATTTCCTCACAAGTTAAAAAGCATTTTAATACATTCTTAATAAGAAAGTTAATTTCTGAATGTGGCAGTAGCTTTTGTACTGGAGTTCCTCAGAATTTTCATAACTTTGGTTTGAAAAAGTTAATGGAAAATAGAATGTTGAGGGTGTCTGCATTTTGAAGACATAGTACGTTAAGAAGAAGTTATTTATTTCCATATTCCACGTAGCAATATTTCCCCTCACCCCGGATGTGACGTATTTTAACATACACAAAACAAAAGAGTGAGCGGGATTACTGTTTGAAGCTCCGCTTTTCCAAAAAAACTATTCCTGGAGTTTTGTAGTTTTTTAAAAGGTTAAAACAATCAGTTTTTTACGTGTTTAAGTAGAGCTGATACACTGATCGTGTATCGATATAACTGTATTTCCCTTGTGTGTTATTTAGTGTTTATCTTGCCGGGTGCAAAAGCGGTAAAATGTATGTTAGCCTATTCATGTCATTTTTGTTTTCATGCTCAGATAAATATAACAATGTAACCAGGGGCTAGAATACATACAAACGCCTTGGCACAAAAAAAAAATGTACATGATAATTACAGAATCAAGATAATTAATTTAAGAACAACAACAACAAACAAGTGTTTTGGTTGATAAATTGACATCTATGCTTGTGAAATGCAAATAATATTATGATAAGATTAATGTTAAGTATCTTATTTAATACGCCTGTCAGAATAAGAATCCTCTCATGGGTTTGTTTACAAGAGCACGTTGTTTCTCACAGAATAACCGGATTGGTCAAACCGATTGGAATCCCCGCCCACTAGAAGCTGTCAAACTAGGAAGCGTCTCCTCAAAGTCAAAAACTCCGTAATTATTTAATATAAACGCGACTTTTAACACACAGACCTATTCGCATATGATGCATTAGGTCCTCGAACCCCGGATTCGTTTAACCGGGAAAGCAGGAAAGCGCGTTTTTTTACATATTTAAACCAAAGGTCGACGCGGCTAAAAGCAAGTCTACAAACCACAGACATTTCTGTAGGTTTCTCGCAAACAATCAATATAATCATTTCTAAATCCATGCAGATGTTTTTTAAACCATCACACATGAGACTGTCCGGTCATTTTTAGCCCCCAAACACAATGCTATATGTATATTTCGGGTTGTTTTTAAAGGCTGAAAAGAGACGCATGCGCAGTAGCCGCGAACCGCTGGTATATAATGCTTGGCGCCATCCTTTCATTCATTTGCACTGAACACTGCGGTAAGGATACTTACTTTAGTCTTCTTTCACCTGTAATCTTTTTTTATTTAAATTTAACTTAGTTGAAATCGTTTCGTAAACATGTTTTAGCAGACAAAGTGCTGTTGTTTTATGTTGCTTTTGCTTTAAAACGTAAATTTGTGCCTTTTAACTTGGTCAAGTTACGACTTAAGTTGAAGACCCCTTAAAGCAGCTGTTTTAGCTAGATTGTTCAGACAGAAAGCGCAATGAATGTGTTTAGAAGTATCTCGTAAGCAAAAGTTGAATGTAATGTCGACCTCGGAGGGGGATGTTGCTGAAAGTTAGCCAGCTCTGCTAACCTTAGGCGCCAGATTAGATCCTCGTATGTACGTGGACGTGCGTTTGTAACCTTCTGAAATTGTCAAAATAACTGCTATTGTGACAAATTGTAACGTTATGGGTAACCTAAGAGTTGCTTTAACTGTATTTTCTGTTAAACTGGTGCTTAATGCGCTTTAAATACGTCTTCGATGGGTTTTTTGGGGGGCAGCCGTAGTCTCCCGCTTCATGTAAATTGGCGCGGACTGTCCTTTCATAAACCTACAAAACTGGATCATGTATTTCTGGTTTGAGTAAAAACATCAGATGATCATATTGCTGCTTGTGTAGACTTAGCATTCAACTTACTCGCAGTTCCTTTCGATTTGCAATTATTTTTAATTCGTATGAATTATAAAAATTCGCTCGGTATTTCTGGTCATGTGTGTAACTTCTCTCTGGTCAAATGGCTAAAGCTTCGGTGTTTGTTTATTGCCTTTTTTTTGCTAGCAAGTTATTTCTCTTAAGCGCTTTATTCTTTATTAATACGTTTTAAATATGTAGTAACCATCCTATTCTTAGTTTAGACTGAAAAGGTGCTGACTAATAAAAGTGTAATTTAACGTTATGTTTCTGTTTCACAGGAGAAAAGCACACCATTTGTTTAGAAAATGTCAAGACGCAGGTAAGAATTATTAGTTAGTTTTTGTTTGTTGAATTTGTTCGTCGAATGTTTGATTTGGCCAACCTTTAAAAACCCAGCAACGTTAAGTAAATTCTTTCTTTATAACGTTTGTGTTTTAATAGTAATCGCATCACATTACAAGAAAGAAATGAAAACGCACCAGAACAAAATAAACCTCTGAGGAAAAGAAAAGGCGAGGTGAGATATTACGATTTATTTTGAATGTTACGTTATTGAAACTGCAGTGTATATTTTTCTTCAGAATATACGCAAATATTTAAATATCATAACTGCTTTTTTTGTTTTCTTCAGCAGTGCAATAGAAGAGTCCCGTCAGCAGCTAAGAAACAACACTATGAGATTCAGGTAAGCTGATGAAATGTATTATTATCAGTATTACATATATTTGTTTTTTATTCGTATTATTTGGCTAAAAGAGCCAGACTGGTTATATTAATTACAAGTTTGTGTGGCAATAAATATTCGTTTATCACTGGCAGTCACTGTTTATTAGGAAGTAATTCAGTTACGCGCAGTAATGATGTCACCAAGATAATCAGCGCGCCCTGACGTCACGTCCAGAACCTCCCGCGTTTATTTCCTTTATTCAGCAGCCCGCGAAAAAACATCTTATTTTTTATTAGATTACTGAAATTTTTTTTTTGAATTCTGTCTGTGATCTTTAGTGTAATTAACGTTTTGTTTTGCTGCTGCTGTATTGATAAAGGTTAATAAGCATAAAATGTCATTTGATGCCTGAAAGAATATTCCTTTGCGTCAATGCTGAATGTAAACCATATATTATGTACACTAAACAAGGATTTATAAAAAGAAACGCATGCTGAGTAATCTAAATCTTTTTTTTATTCATGCCTAATCTTTATTTAGTTGGCTAGGTCCTATTCATAAAATCTAAATCTGTTTTCTTTTTCTAGAACCGGCGTTTTGAAGGAGATATTAGTCCCAGTGTGTTAATCGAGACTCCTCAGAAAGAGGTTCATCAGGAGACCAGTAATCTTTCTGGTTTCAAGCGCTTCAGATTCAAGAACCTCTTTGTGAAACCCTCTCCGCTGCCATGCCTCAGGTAACACATGATCACAGCGTCTCTTCCTTTGAAAAGAAGAAATGCTATTAAATCAAAGTCTCTTACAAATAATGCTCAATGAAACAATCCACATTATTAGCTTTTTTTGTTTGTTTCTTTTGATTAAATTAAATCCCTAATCAATCTGAATGACTAAACTCAATGTCTGTGATGCCCAGATGTACAAAAAAGACCCTCCCACCTCTCTAATAACCACGGAGATGTTAGTCCTGTCTGAATTAATACATGAATATCGCCGACATCAGATGAAAAGAATCGAAACTCAAACGTAGTTTAGAAAACTAGTCCCGTCCGAATAGGGCACAATCCAGACTCATAGTGAAAACAACTTGGCTTAATTTATTGCAACCACTTCAAACACTTCCTGTGTTATGTAATGCTAGTTTTGACAGATTTTTATCACCAGCATCTTGCAATATGCAAGCATAATTCATCTATGAACATGTTTCGTTGAGTGTTTAATATCGTTCAGTACTAATTTGCTGTTGTCCTGTCAGCTGGGCCAGTTCAGATGATGTGTGGATAAAGATGCTAAACAAGGAGCTGAAGTATGTACACGACAAGGGCTTCATCCAGCAGCATCCAACCCTGCAGCCCAAAATGAGGTCCATTCTGCTCGACTGGCTCATGGAGGTATGTTTGTCTTTTTTTTTTTTTTTTTTTATAAAGTGTTTTTGTTCTTGTCATCTGATTGTTTGTGTGTTTAATCTGATATTAATTGTTTTTTACTCAGGTCAGTGAAGTTTATACTCTCCACCGGGAAACATTTTACTTGTCTCAGGACATCTTTGATCGCTTCATGCTCACTCAAAAAGACATCGGCAAAGATCAGCTGCAGCTCATCGGCATAACGTCACTCTTCATCGCCTCAAAGATCGAGGTACTTAAATTTTGTCATCAGCTACAATCTGTTTTGCAGAACTGCGGGGGTTTACTGTAAGATTTGTTAATGATAATACAAGTCCTCAGAAGTCCATGGTGCCACTTTTCTCATAAAATGTATCTCTGTTTGACAGGAGATTTACCCGCCAAAGCTCCAGGAGTTTGCTTACGTGACGGACGGGGCCTGCAACGAGGAGGAGATTCTGGCTAAAGAGCTTGTGATACTGAAGGCGTTGAAGTGGGAGCTCTGTCCTGAGACCGTCATCTCATGGTTGAAGCTCTACTCCCAAGTGGACTCTTCGAAGGACGATGCTAATTTCCTCATTCCTCAGTTCTCGCAGGAAACCTACATCCAGATCACTCAGGTGAGGCTTCAGCTCCTTAAACGTAAAGCTGGATACAGCTGTTTTGTTATCTTGATGCCCCTTCTGACTCTTGAATCTTCTCTGCAGTTGTTGGATCTTTGCATTCTGGACATGAATTGTTTGGATTACCAGTATGGAGTCCTCGCTGCTGCTGCGTTTTGTCACTTTACTTCTTTTGAAACGGTCCATAAAGTATCAGGTGAGCTTTCTGGTCATGGATATCCTTTGAGGATTTTCAGGGTTTCTGCAGCTCTTAAAAAGGTCATTAAAAGTATGCTCTTCTACAAATTAAGGCCTTAAAAGGTTTTCAGTTCATGAACTTATGGGATTAAATGTTATGTGCACTGTGAAGAATGAAGAATCTTCCACAGTATTTTTGTTTTGATTTCCTTTTTAAATATCTAATCATAAATCTCTGATGTTTAGAGAGTTGGACTCGCAATCTAAGGGTTGTGAGTTCTAGTCTCGTGCCGGAAGGAATTGTGGGTGGGGGGAGTGCATGTACAGTTCTCTCTCCACCTTCAATACCACGACTTAGGTGCCCATGAGCAAGGCATTGAACCCCCAACTGCTCCCCGGGCGCCGCAGCATAAATGGCTGCCCACTGCTCCGGGTGTGTGTTCACAGTGTGTGTGTGTGTGTTCACTGCTCTGTGTGTGTGCACTTTGGATGGGTTAAATGCAGAGCACAAATTCTGAGTATGGGTCACCTTACTTGGCTGAATGTCACGTCACTTAAATCAAGAGAAATTCACTTGAGATGCAAAATGAAGATAGCATTTTTTTTTTTTTCAACATGAAGCGAGTTTATGCCTAGAACAATAACAGATACCTGGGCTATGAGGGCTATAAATTTTTTTTTTTATGCCAAAGTTTTGAATCAGTTGATTTGATTTGTGCTAAATATTTTTTTTTCTTCCTTACCAGGGCTCACATGGGACAGCATATCAAGCTGTGTGCGGTGGATGAACCCATTTGCACGAGCGGTACGTGAATGGCCCAGACCACAGCTGAAGGACTTCAAAAAGGTGGCGGCAGAAGGCCGACACAACATACAGACCCACGTGGACTATCTGGCCATGCTGGTGAGTTCTCTTTTTCATAGTCTCCTCAGTTTTATTTACGATTGAACAGGTTTTTACATTCTTTTTTTGTGTGCGTGTGTTTTCAGAGTGAAGCACATGATCGGCAGCAGGACAGCTTGGACCGGATGTCTCCATTGGCTGTAGCTGGAATACTGACCCCTCCTAAAAGCACTGAGAAACCTGCTAATTGAAATTGATGGAGAACCCGAGTTTGGTTTCCCAGAGCAGTATTTGAAGCACTCAGAAGTGCCTTCCATCGAAGAATGGATTAATATACATTTTCTGAAGCTAGAAATGAAACTTTAATGATCATAAAGCTGAACCTGCTTAAGAGCTTCTGGCTATGTTGCCAGTTCAGAAGTCTGCACAGATGCTGCTGCTGCTTCATGGATCATATGTTACCATTTTATGTTATGTAAATACAATTTAATTTTATTGTGAGTGTGTTTGTGTGTGATGTGAAACGTATGTTCTGAATTTTGGCGTGAATGTGTTAACCCAGTGGTGCTAACTGCTTGTTAAACAGGACGAGCCTGTACAGCCAGCCGAATCGCTTATTGGCCTATTTTCTTAAACCTTCAGGTCCTTGTGAACATCATTCCCTTGTTTTAATTCTCAAGATACTCCTGTAAGACTTGACTGTTTTCACCCCTCAGAAGTGAATTTACCAAACTGAATTTAAGCAAAGTGCATATTTATTTCAAATCGATAGATTTTCAGTTTTAATATTTGAATTGCAATTTTGTTCCTCAATGCCAAAGGCATATTTAATAATTTGAGGTGCTTGCTATTTATGAATTTAATGCCTTTTGTTTGTAGCATAGCTTGAATAAAATTTGACCTGGGCTTGAGCCAGTCATGTTAGCTTCATTGTTGATTTGAGAACAGTGTAAAAATGTACTATGAATTGTACAGAAGATGTATATGTGTACAAATAATAATTTCAAGACTGTAATGTGTAATTTCCAATGTGAAGGTATTAAAAGTAAAATGAGTCCTCTGTGTATTTTTGTCATGGTCAAAGCCCAACTCCAGTCTTAACTGTCACGCGATCCTGCAGAAGTCATTTTTAAAGTCTTATGTGCTTTCAATTTCTCCTTTTTCTTTGGAGTGATACAAGCACTTGGAGCAAGAAGATCTGCAAAGTTGCAAAGACTAAAGTCAAATCCAAAGATAAATTCTATAAAAAAGTTAAGACTGCCCCTCCCAAAAAAACGGCTCGTTCAAACACGGATACTTTAAATATTACATTAAAAAGAACAGCATTTTTTCTTTCAAATAAGAATTTATTTTTTTCAAGTCATCAGACTTGAAACTTGCAGTTTTACATACACTAATAATTGAACGTTAATCTAGAGAAATGTCAATCATTGCTGGTCTAATATGAAGCCATTGTCATTCTGTTGCATGCGAGTGATGGAGGAGGAGGTGATGTACCTTTTGGTGGAGTGACAAAGGAAAAGCACTAAGACCGATTTGAATTGTAAATTGTCCTAATGAGGGTGTTGAGGTGTCCTTGTTATGTCTAAGTCTCCCAAGAAGTTGTTGCTGTCCTCACACCCAGACTAACTGAGAGAGGAAAGACAATGAAGACAAACACCCTTTGATACAGTGTGTGGAGAGTTTTTAACAGGAAACTCTTACAGCAGCTCTTTGCAGAAGCCACTGGGTATTATTAGAGCTCAAAGTTTTTTTCTCGTATTAAAGTTGTGTAATGGTCTTTTTCCATGTTGGTACATATAGATCCTCCAGCAAAGAGGATGCTTGTTTTTGCAGTGGTCAGCTGGTCTGTATGAAGAGGTGTCTGCCAGACATGTGGCTGGCGCTGAAGACATGAACTCTTCTTACAATGCTTTTGTGGGAGTTATTGTGTAGTTCTGGGACGAGTGCCCCCTCCTCAGTGGGCTTCCTACCCCTGAACTCCCAACCCCCTGCAAGAACCTCTGAGACAAAGAACCCACTCCAAACATGCTTTTACATTTAATGATGTGTCCCACATTCCACTGCATTATAATGGCTTGGAGAACTTTTAGACAGATATATGTATATATATACATTTACATTTAGTCATTTAGCAGACACTCTTATCAAAAGTGACTTACAAATGAGGACAATGGAAGCAAACAAAACAACAAAAAGAGCAATGATATCTAGGTGCTATGACAAGTCTCGGTTAGCATAAACACAGTACACGTAGCAAGGGCTTTTAAATGATATAATAAATAAAAAGAAAACAGATAGAATAGAAAAAGAATAGAGCAAACTAGTCTTAGAGGTCTTAGAATAATAGTGAGTGCTAAAGTTAGAGGGTCAAATAAAGACGGAAGAGATGGGTTTAAAGGCGATTCTTGAAGATGGCTAAGGACTCAGCTGCTCGGATTGAGTTGGGGAGTTCATTCCACCAGGAGGGAACATTTAATTTAAAAGTCCGTAAAAGTGACTTTGTGCTTCTTTGGGAAGGCACAATCAAGCAACGTTCACTTGCAGAACACAAGCTTCTAGAGGGCACATAAGTCTGAAGTAATACATTTAGGTAAAGGGGTGCAGAGCCAGTGGTGGTTTTTCAGGCAAACATCAATGCCTTGAATTTTATGCGAGGAGTGCAGGTGCAAATTGATAAACAGAGGTGTGACATGTATTATTTTCAGCTCATTAAAAATTAATCTTGCTGCCGTATTCTGGATTAATTGTAAAGGTTTGATAGAACTGGTTGGAAGATCTGCCAAGAGGGCATTGCAATAGTCCAGCCTGGACAAAACAAGAGCTTGAACAAGGAGTTGTGAAGCATGTTCTGAAAGAAAGGGCTTGATCTTCTTGATGTTGAATAAAGCAAATCTGCAGGACTGGACAGTTTTAGCAATGTGGTCTGAGAATGTCAGCTGATCATCAATCATAACTCCAAGGCTTCTGGCTGTTTTTGAAGGAGTTATGGTTGATGTGCTTTACTGGATGGTGAAACTGTGATGAAAGGATGGGTTTGCTGGAACCACAAGCAGTTCTGTCTTGGCAAGGTTGAGTTGAAGGTGATGGTCCTTCATCCAACAAGAAATGTCTGTTAGACAAACTGAGATGTGAGTAGCTACCGTCGGATCACCAGGATGGAATGAAAGGTAGAGTTGAGTGTCATCAGCATAGCAGTAGTATTAATAGCCATGTTTCTGAATGACAGAACCTAGTGATGCAGGTTCTGTCAAGCAGGATAAGAACTGAAGATTTGGATTCCGCTCTTGCCAGTCTTAGGGCTTCAACAACTGAGAGCAAGGCAGTCTCAGTTGAATGTCCACTTTTGAAGCCAGATTGGTTGCTGTTTAAGGAAGTTGTTCTGTGTGAAAAATGCAGAGACTTGGTTGAACACAGGTCGTTCAAGTGTTTTTTGCAATGAAAGGAAGAAGGGAAACTGGTCTGTAGTTCTCTAAAAGAGATGGGTTGAGGTGGGGTTTCTTAAGTAGTGGAGTTATACGTGCCTGTCTAAATGATGAGGGAAATCACCAGTGTGGAGGAAAGTGTTGATGATGTGAGTGAGTGCAGGTACAACTGCAGGAGAAATGGCTTGAAGGAGATGAGCTGGAATAGGATCAAGTGGACAAGTAGTAGGATGATTAGAAAGGATGAGTTTGGAGGCATATCTGCCTCAGAGAGTGAAGAGAAGGATGTAAATGAGTGTATGTTTGCTGGTGATATGAGCTTGACAGATTGTGGTGGTGAAAATTGTGCACTGATGTGTTTAATTTTATTAATGAAAAACGTGGCAAAGTTGTCAGCTATTAGAGATGAAGCAGGAGGCAGAGATGGAGGTCAAAGGAGCGAGGAAGCGTTTTAAAAAGCATGCCAGAGTTAGATGAATTGTTAATTTGTTATGGTAGTATGTCATTTTAGCAGTGGAGACATTAGCAGAGAAGGAATATACACACACACACATGTATGTATAAAAAACAACTAAAAGTAAATACATTTCATAAATACATAAATACAACAGAACTTAAGGTGTCAGAAAGATAAACCAGGAATGTAGAAAGGTATCAGACCTCATGTAGCTCAAAAATTAAAAAAACAAACAAACAAACACGTGAAACATAGACAAATATATTTGATAGGCAAAGTGGGAGTATTACCACAAAGAGGAAAAGATAGCAAATTATACTGACCAGCTGCCAAAAACATTCATTCTACCCATTTAACTGATTAAACGGGTTCATACTGACCTACACAGCTGCTAAACATTTTTAGTAGATACTAAAAAACTAAGATACTTTATTTTAAATTTTAAGTAAGATACTTTAAAATTTTCTAAGATACTTTATGGCTCTTAACAGTGAAACTTAAACAGATATTGATTCAGAAAACCATGTAACAGAATGAGAGCAAACTTTGCTCGGTTCACATATCAGGGAGTTTAGAAGGCTGAACATTTTTTTTTGTTAATGTTACCTATTGGTACCTCTTGGAAGGACCTAAATAAACAGGAAACTAGAGATCATAAGGCAACTGATAACAATCCTTGGGGGGTGGGATTGTGATTATTGTACATCACCGCTGCGTGGCAGTAAAGCAACACAAAAGAAAATCAGTGCCATTACTGTAAATCACCGCTGGGTGGCAGTAAAAAAACACAAAAGAAAATCAGTGCCATTAAAGCGTGAAATGCAGGATGAGGAAACTACACGACAAAATAACCACGCTCTCACGTTTGCGCAAGGAAAACAGTTCATTTATTAAAATTCATATACAAAAAGGAAAATGTTAAGGCCCTAGAAAAAGTATTTCTGTATTTACATTATTTACATGGTTCAACGAGCAGCACAGGTCTGTGATGGGCTAAAAGGAACATTTCAAGTCGACTATAAGCCATTATGACAATGACCTCATGCTCTTGTTAGAAGGTTTACAGGAGGCATGGAGGGACATTGCCTGGACCTTTCCAGAAAAAGAGCAATGGCCATGTGTCTTCAACTCAATTTATGTTTCTGTATAGGTTTTCTGAGCATTTATTTGAGGACTAACCTAACTGAAAACCCAATCTTATGGCTCCTTGTTCTTACAAAATGCAGCCTGCAAATTTGAGCAGACTAATATTCGTTTTCACAACAATAAAAATAGAACTATACAGATCCTTTGTAAGTATATTGCAATTTAAAATATCCATACTTTTTTTTTTTTTTTTAATGATTGTATTTGCGCTGTGTCTGGCCACATTTGAACTTTTAAAACAGACTTTGACACAGTGGAGTTTTCATCTTCGGCTAATAAATACACATTCATCTGGTGTTGTGAGACTCAGTTTCAGCACACCAGCAACAGAAATGATTGGCATCACACACTATGCCCCTCTTATGAAAAAGACAAAGAAAATGAACTACACAATGAATATTCATGGCAGAATGTAGATTTATACCACCACTGACTGAAAGTAATGTAACGTATGCTCTCTTTGCATGAGTGGATTTGTGATTCATTGGCACATCAGTCACCTATGAAGCCTTTCGTTGTCTTTGTGACCCTCTTTTGGCAAATTTATGCTTCAGAGTAAAATTCATAAGTGGGCGTCCATTACTAGTGCAGCTGGGTGAATTAAAACAAGAGTTTTGGTCAAGTGCAGATTTCTGAAACATTACGCCTTGATCAGTAAACTGCTGGGAATAATGCTGCGCTCCATTCAAAGGCGGATGTGGGATCTATTTAATTTCAACCATCTTTTGTGGTCTGATTCTCAATGACATACAGAACCTAATGGCTCTGCTGGTGTACGGTATGATGATCCGGAGAAGATCATTTAGCGTTTTACACCTTGCTGTCAGTGCAAACTGAACAGGTTTCATCAGTGTGTAAATGTAGGAAAATTGTCTCATTGATGCAGTGAATGTTAATTGTTAACTGGGTATTATTCAAGCAGGGTTCCCAAACTTTTTTGACTAATCTTTCTGTGCAATTTTCATGACATGTCCATTAGCTTTCCAGTAATTTATGACTTCAAGAATTTAATTTATTAAATTATATTATATTATATATATAATTAATTATATTATATATATAATTAATTATATATATAATTATATTCATTTATTTTTTTAGAGATTTTATAGAATTGAATGAATTAAGTATTTTGTATCCTAAAAAATACTTAAACATTTTATTTTATCTAAATTTAAATATAATTTCTTTCAATGTTTAATGTAATGGTTTCCAGTACCATGGGTTCCCTGCTTAAGTTAAAGTATGGGGTCAGTAAGATTTATCTATTTATTTTTTAATTTTTTTGAAATTCTTTTTATTATTATTTCTTTAAGAAATTAATACTTTTATTCAGCAAAAACACATTCAGTTGATCAAAATGACAGTAAAGTCTCATTACGTTGTCCAAAAGCTTTCTTTTCATCAAAAAAATCCTAGAAATTCAACTCTGTCATTAAAGGAATTAATTACATTAAAATATAAAAAGATTGTTTTAAAAAGTTATAGTACTTCACAATATTAATGTTTTACTGTTTTTAAACAACAAAAACAAAACTTCTTACCGATCCCAGACTTTTGAACGGTAGTGTGAACTCACATTTTGGCAAAATCATAGTTCAGCGCAAGCTTCTAAGATGAAAATCTTACATAAAGTGGCATCCTAATGCACATTTTCAGAAAGAAAGCTGGATTTCCAAGTGGGATGAAACGCAGCATTAGACATGTGTGTTCACTAAAACACCCCTTAGTTGTGACCGCATACTATGTTCATCATGGTGAAGTCCTGATGATTCGCTGGCTTTGTTCCCTATCAGAGCAAAAATAAATACAGTACATTTAATATTTCACTCAATAAATAAAACAAGTCAGTCCTCTAACCTCAGCTGCTCCTCACCCTTAAAGCTGTCCAACTGTATCACAAATCAACAGAAACCTTTTTTTAGGACACATTTTTGTAGCGTTCAAACTGGAACCCTATAAAGGCTATAAAACACTAACACAAAAACAAATGCTGGGCTTGAAGTCGTCCGGTTATTGTTGTTGTTCCTGGCTTTGGCTTTGCACCGTGTCCATGTAGGGGATGGCCAGCTCCGGTCGGCGATAAAGCTCGCCGAGGCCTTCGAACTTGGAGCCCCAGCGCCGCAGGGAGTCGTAGGTAAAGGCCTCCTCTGAAACAGCCGATCCCAGCGAGCTGAGGCTGCCTGCGCTGGAGCCCTTTCCCTCGATGCAGTACACGTGGTAGGTGTCCATGGGGAACGCCAGGCTGTCATTGTCGGCCTCCCAGATGATGCGCGACACGTAGCTCTTGAAGTCCATGGAGCAGTGACCCCCGCAGCTGGCGATGTGGTGGTAGGGAAGGGTGGCTCCGGAGGGATGGACCTCCTCCTGAGAGCCCTGGGATGACTTGATGAGGGGGGCGGTGGTGCAGGAGGAGGACTGGGACAAGCTGGAACACAGCGGCCTCTTCAGCTCGGTGATGTCATAGGCGTTCTGGTGGACACATAGGCCACATGTTAAATTCTGGGAAAGTGCTATAGAATCTGCAAATTTTAAAACTTTAATTAAGAAGTATCTGGATTAAAAAAAAATGCAATGTATGACATCATGTGACGTGACAACAATATAGCATAGACTGCATGCTAGTATTCCATTCTGAGCATAGCTGTGCTCTTGTGTAAATCATGTTGTGCAGATTGAATTTCTAAGGTACTGAAAGCTGCCACCTAGAGGATGATGGGATGGCAGTGTAGCTGCTGATGGAGGTCATTCCCCTGACCTGAGTCTTACTGAAAGTAAATCAATATTTCCCCCGGCTGCCCTGTGTTAATGGAATACCTGGTCCTGCTCTCCTCCTCCCTCCTCGTTGTAGTTGAGGATGTTCTCCCGGATGTCCTCCCAGCTCTCGTGCTCCGCTGGGATGTGGTAAACACCTCGCTTGCGGAACTTATTCCGGCTGCCCTTCTGATTCCATACAGTCACTGCCACGAGCACAGCTGCAGAGGACAGAGAGAGAGAGATTATATACAAGAATGATGAAACCAGTTCTACACATTTTTGGTGGTGGAAGTGTGGATGCTTTACATATTAAATGACAGTAAATACTTGGAAACACATTTTACTTCCATAATGTGACAAGCAAAGTGGTCCTAAGAAGTTTAAGACAACTGATGAAAATGCTTCTAATTTGACAAGACAGGAGTAATGAAGCTGAAAATTCTGCTTTGCATCACAGGAATAAACTACATTTTAAAATATATGAAAATACTTAAATTGTAATAATATTCACAATATTACTGTTTTTAGTGTATTTTTGATCAAATAAATGCTGACAAATTATAATTCAATACAAAAATATTTTATATATTAACAAACTGTTATATTTACAAATGATATATGTTAATAATGAAATTATATTATTTACAGGTTTAAATGTGATTTTGGAGCCCTGGATTATAATTCAGAGATGTAGAAAAATATTATATTCTGATGAAAGTTTACAAAGATTTTTTTGTCTTTGGAATAAGATTTACATTGTCATTTAGCAGACTCTTTTATCCAAAGCGACTTACAAATGAGAATAACTTGCACAATTTGTAAATCATCCCCAAAAAAGTTAAAGAAGTAAACGGTCAGTTTTGATTTGATTTTGACTATCAAGTGCAAAAGTCTGATTGCAGGCATCATCTTTCAGCAGCTCATGCAATCCTGCCAGTTCATGGATGCTAAGACTCCCTCTTTTCAATTAAAGACAGATCAACCCAAAAATAACCCATCATTTTCTGCCAAATTTCTCTGAAGGCCATAAGCCCAACCAATCCCATCATCTGGCAGCACGTTTCTCATTTTTGCTTCAGTTGATGAGTAATTTCTTCCTGCCTGCATGCAGTAATGCTTTAAAAAGGATTTGTTTGTCTGCTTGTTATGTGGCTGACGGTGTATCAGAGCTGGCAGAGAGGCCTGGGGGGCACTGCCAGCCTGTCACGTCATTGTTGTACCTGTCACACCTGAGACACACACACACACACACACACACACACACACACACACACACACACACTCACACACTGGCTTGTCTTACCTCTGTGTGTTGGCTCCCTATTGACAGTTTTCTCAATAGACACAGTGGTTCCCAACCTTTCTCAACTAGTGGCCCACACAACCAAACACATATGTTTGTGTGGCCCAGTGCAAGAAAAATTATCTGACCCCTCTACTGTTGGGTTAATAACTTAGTACTCAGAAGCTAGATTGTTAACTGTCTTTATTGAATAAACTGGCAATGAACAGTAAATAACTCGGGCTGGCACGGCTTGGTACAACTGCTGTTGTTCTGTAGCATATGCAGTGAAATATCTATATATTGCTCTTTTTGTTGTTTTTGATTACTTCCACTGTCTTCATCTGTAAATCACTTTGGATAAAAGTGTCTGCTTAATGAATAAATGTAAATGTAAATGTAATCTAAGATAAATTGGCAGTTTATTCTTAAACCAATCAGCGAGCTTGAATAGTGGAAGCATAGTTACGGTTTAATATTTATATTTTGTTATTTAATTATATATATGAAATGATGTTATTATGTTATGACTTTTTTTTTACATATATGAGCAATATTATTATTTCTTTTAATAGTAATTGGCGGCCCACCTGCAATACCATTGCGACCCACTAGTGGGCCGCGGCCCACAGGTTGAAAACCACTGGACTAACACAAAATGAGAGGGTCTCATCATTGTTCTACAATGATAACAGAGACATTACAACGCTTTTAAAGAAAAGTGTTCCATGATATTTGGATAGCTACCGAAAAAGACGAGCAGACACATGCTGATGGCTAGAATGGAGCTCGGGCTGAGTGGGGCGAGACGGAGAGATTTGACTTGGCCGATCTCACACCACTGGCCCCTGAAGCCCTCTGGACAGCGGCACTGGTAGTTCTTGGTAGAGTGAGCCAGGCAGGTACCACCGTTACGACACGTGGTGGGGCCGCAGGGGGACGGGGCACAATGCAAAAGAGCTGTGACCTCATCCACCACCGCAACCTGATTGGCTGGACACCTGGAGTGAGAGAACGGACGTCGAGATGAAGAAAGAAGCATTTGACAGTATGACCGTGGGAAACTCTTGTGTGGGAGAGAGTGTTCACCTGCACTCGTGTTTCCTCCACAGGTCGACGCAGTACAGCGGACTCAGGCAGGGTTTGACACTGCAGGCGTCAGAGTGGCAGCCGGACACGACTCCTCGGCGCTCCAGCACAGTACTGAACTCTGTGCCCTGACCATCCAGCGACAGAGAGTGACCGTTCAGTCTTACATCCCGCATACAGCCTGTATGAAAAAACATGGTGAAAATGCTATAGAACTTTAATATTTTGTATTTGTTACAGTGACTTCTATTTTTAAAACATGACGTGCTCTTGGACTGTAATATACTGTATAATGACTGTAATTTTGATCATTACAGTTACTTATTAAATAAATAAGTGGACATTTAAAGTATTGTACATATAAAAAAAATAAAAAAAATTAAAACATATTATATTTCCCAATACTGTTATATGTTTTTAAAAGTTTTTTTTTTAACTAAATGCTTAGCAAGGCTATATTTATTTCAGCTAAACTACAGTAAAACCAGTAATATTTTTAAATGTTATTTAAGCATCCATTATTCCAGTCTTCAATGTCACATGATCCTTCAGAAATCATTCAAAATCACACAATCACACTTTTGTGTTCAAGAATGATTTTATAACTCTTTTATAACTTTTTTATCATCGGTGTTGAAAACAGTTGAACCTCTTAATATTTTTGTGGATTTGTTCAGAAGACCATCATTTATGTGAAATGGAAATCTTTTGTAACATTATAATTGTATCTACAATCATTTTATTGTGTCCTTGCAAAATAAAAGTATTAAAATAAAATAAAATAAAATAAAAATGTTACACTTTTGCACATTGGGGTATATTACAATAATATTCACAAAACATAATATTATACATTGCACACTGTAGGAGATTGTTTGACAAAGTCTATTATATAGACTAGAGGTAATTATACAAACATATTTGACCTTAAAATGCTGAGACTTAATTAGAATCAAGCATTTGAAAAAACTGATTTGAATTACAGCTGTGAGGAAGAAAGGGAAGAGAAATCCCACCTTGAAAGTCTCCCTGTGTGTTTGGAGCGGCGCTGTTTCCCAGAAACACACTGGAGGGGTGAACTACTATTTCTTTCTTTTGACCCAGGACCCCTGTGACCTCTCGTGAGCCCCCACCCTGCTCCAGTCGCAGGGTGAAGATGTTGTCATGCCGGTGAAGGCTGACGAAGACCCACTGGCCAAGGTTTATGCGATGCCCATTTAGCTTCAGAGAGTGAGCGCCATCCCCAAGGTTAGCACGGACAGTGAGGTACCCATCTACTATCTAAAAGAGACAAGAAGATGGCACAGCATTACAGCTTTACACAATTTTCACAGATGTAATTGGACACTTGAATTTGAATGCAATTGAATTAGATGTTATTGCATTCATGTGCATCACTCACTTCCAGGATAATGAACTCGTTGGCGTCACGTGAGGCCACGCTGAGCAGGCTGCCCATGGAGGAGCGGGTTCTCAGCAGGAAGTGAGCTTGGGTCTTGCGTGGACTTCCTCCACCTCTCAGCTGGTACCTCAGCACACTGTCTTTCTCAAACGACCACTCAGGAAGGGCTTTGTCACACTTGTGTCCACTATATCCAGGATGGCAGTCACAACTGAAGGAGCCCCATTCCCCCAGACATTTCCCATGGACCCCACAGGAGGGTCCTCCGGCGGTCAGACACACACCGTCTGTTAGGGCACATCCCGGGGTGCTGTTCTCACTCTCTGCTGCGCTGCCGAGGTCGTACACCTGACAGAACACAGACACACACACATAGAAAGGCCTGAGTCAGCACAATCCTGAACATCATTGATCCGTATCGACTCGCTGTCAGAAAGTGGCTCAGGTAAACGTCTGTTCCGTCCAAATTAAAAGATTGTAGATTGGAACCCGAAACACATTCAGTCTGAAAGATGTTTAACACTGACAGATTCATTCATGAAATTTGAGTATAATTAATGTCTGGATTCATATGTAAAGCTACGGTGGACTGTATGTGACAATTTTATTGGTTTTAATTAGTAGATTTTCAGCAGAATTCATTTTGTTTATGCTTTATGAATGAGGCCCATTGTCAGTAAACTAGAAAACATAATCTTCTCGGGTCACACTTTATTTTAAGGTCCAATTTTCACCTTTAACAAACCATTATCTATGACTTTTGCCTCAATCTACTAATTTATTAATAATAGTTTAGTTATTGGATAGGATTAGGTGTGTAGCAAATGGTTATGCAGAATATGTGCTTTATAAGCACTTATAAACAGCCAACATGTTAATAATAGTCATGCTAATAAGCAGCTAGTTATTAATGAGAATTAAAGTGTTACCTGTTCTCTTAATAGTGCAATCCTATTTAAAATAGAAACAACATGTATGTATTTATAAATAATCTGTCCAAATAGAATTAGTGCATACCAAATCCATTGAAAATAGCATATTGAAAATATTAAGCCAAACTTATATTACCCAATTATAAACTTGTATGTTTTTTATTTTATATTTTTATTTCCCACAATCTCTTGTACAATGAAAGAAGAGGAGTCGGTAATAGTTCATTTTCAACTTTTTCTCGTTTGGGAAAAAATGCATTGCTACCACAGAATTTAAGCAGGCAAGTAATGTTAAATAGTAATGCATTTTAAGGTAATAATTTTAGATAAATGCTTAAAGGTAAATGCAAACATTGCATGACAAGAAGTTATGAATTAATTTATGATGTGGGACACACTTAAAAGTGTCAATATTTCCAGTTATCAGTGAAGTACATACTTCCAGCACTTAATACAAGTATTAAACAATAGTCATATTTAGCTTCCTTTGTTAAATTATATTTTACTTCTGCCAATACTCCTTCCAGAAAGCTATACTATAAAGAACATACTTAAAAAGTTCAAAACAAAGTAGCACCTAGAAGAATAAACATATTTACACTGGTTTTACCTGACTGTCCACCACCAGGTTCCTCATGCATCCCACAAATCCTTTGTAATGGGGGTGTGACCTACGAAGTGAGTGTGTCTCTTTAACCCCACCCAGCTGGAGAGGCTGATAGACATCCAAAAACCTGAAGAGAAATAAACAAATGCGGCACAGCCAGAAACAATGATTTGCTACTTGCTATTGCTTGGCAAAGGCAGGAGGTGTTTCTAGAGAGCATTTATAAGCAAATATTTGCATATGCCTGAGTGAAATATACGTTTTTATGTGTTGTCCTGGAAAGAAAAGGCACTAGCATAAAGATGAGCAAATTTTACCTTTCACTGCCTGGTGTCTCTCCGGAGGCCTTGCACACTGACATATCAATCTCAAGCATCTCAGCTCCCAAGCCTTCCAATTCGTTCACCATGGCACCAGAGCACTGGTCCAGAATGAGCTGCACCATCTACACACACACACACACAATAATGTAAATTCAAGGCAAAGTATTACACCATCTGAATGCACGAGAAGTCACTTTTCATAATAGAATATTTTAGACCCAAATCACAGAGGGTGATAAAAGCTCACAATCTGCTTTACCCAGTATGAGCCTCAAAGCTATGTGATGATCTGGACTCTCTGACAGCTTCATGTTTCAATGAAATTGAGGTGAGGTTGAGAACATTATAAAATCAAACAAAAATTCCTCCAGGAATGGCAAATGCCCAGTGTCTAATCCTTGTCACATGCCCTTCATTTCAATCAATACCCTTACCTTGCCATCGCTGATGATGTCCAGGTGATGCCAGCGGCGGTCTGTGACAGTGGCTCTCATGGGCAGCTGCAGTGTTAGGGTCCCCGAACCGTGATTCACACTCAGCACAGGAACTCCATTTTTCAGCTCTAATGAAACAGAATCATGGAATTTCATTAGAAGACACACAGAATGTTAATATGAGTGCCAAGAGGTACATTGTAACATTCAAAAATGTGGTGTTGGTAAAGTTTTCTGTTATTAAAAGAAGTCTCTTATGCTCACCAAGGCTGCATTTATTTGATAAAGATACATTTGAAAAAGTAATTTTATGAAATATTATTAATTAATATGTTTTAGTATGTAATTTTTTACTGTAAAGGCAAAGCTGAATTCTCAATAGCCATTACTGTAGTCTTCAGTGTCACATGATCCGTCAGAAATAATTTGAATTTGCAGATTAGGTGCTCTTTTTTTTTTTTTTATTACCAATGCTGAAAACATTTGTGCTGCATAATATTTTTGTGGAAACTGTGAATTAACATGAAAAAATGGCAGTTCTGGGCCTGAAGACTTGTGTAACTTGTCTTGTTTGTGCCACAAACATGAATAAAACCTCAAAATCATGTAGATTTTTGTCCAGAGGATGATAAAATGGCAAAACAATCACATAGATTTGACTCCAGGGTTATTTAGTGCCACTAGTACACTTAACCTTTAGCAAGTTCTCAAACTCATCATGGCAAAGCATATGACACCGGTACCGCAAACACATGTGACATGAAAGTCTAATGCTGTTTTATGCCCCCTAAGATTGGTTTTGACCCCAACAGCAAAAAATGCTTATTCGTGATCAATTTGTGGTCAGTTTGAAATTGCTGTCACTGCAGTGGAGGGTTTTGGCCCCAGTTCAATAAAAACATGTACCAAACTGATGATGTAAGCTTATGCAAGGCCACAGGAGGGTCGTTTCCTGAAATCATATGACCAGTTGCACAATACAGTATTGGACAAGTGGCACAGAATCTGAATATGTGACCTTCATCAGTGACTTGGGGTCAAGATCAATGCTGACCAAACCCCATTCACACCACTGCTGACCACACACATTTACAAACATCTATAATTAACGGCTCACTTTAGATTGTGTTTTTGCCATTAATCGATTTTAGTAGCACTATTAATTGTTAGAGGAAATGAATGTCTTGCAGTATAAAAAGAGAAACTTAAATTATGATGGGACTACGACAGATGTTTTCTCCATTATTGAGACTGCAATGTTTACATATAGTATACATAGTTTTTTTTAGATCATTCAGAATGTGGTGCACGCGATATTGTTAACTATTATTAAATTAATACTTAAACATACAAGACAATTTAAATCAATCTGAAACAAAATAAAATATAGATTAACATTTAGATAAAAAAAAAAGAATTGCCCTAGGAACTAGCTGAAATAAGTTTAGGTACTAAAATTAAGTACTAAAATTTAGAGATTTAACTAAAAGTAATCTAAAAATAAATATGACTTGAAATAAAAATAAATATATTATAAATATAAATAAATAAATAAATAAATGACAATAGCACAGAACAAAATTACTAAAACTATGTACTATGCAAAAAAAAAAATAAAAAAAAAATAAAACGGTGAAATATGTCAATTATGCATACAATACATACCCAGTGCAATGAAGTCCTCTTTTTCTCCAGGCTGAGGTGTTCCCATTGGGCCACTGTAGAACAGTAGGCCATTGCCGGCTTCTGTGATGAACTCCAGAGAGATGTGGCTCTGGAAGCAAGGCCTTATGGGAGGGAACCAAGCATAACCATTCCCAAGGAAACTGTGCTTGGTTTGCTGGCATTCTGGTCCATCAAACATAGGGGGACATTTACACCTGCAACAGAGAGATAGATCAGCCATTGCTTCCCCAATAGTGAAAATGCATTATATGAATAAACAATGTTTATTCTTTTATATAGAAAAACAAGCAATTATTAACAAGACTTGAGTGCTGGAACGCTAGTGTGTTTTACCTGTAGCCTAGTTCACTATCCACACAGGTGCCTCCGTTCAGGCAAGGGTTGTGTGAGTATGAAGAGCAGTGCAGGTGAACGCCCTCTCGAGCGAGGCAGCCACACTGAGCGCTCGCTTTAGCTGAGACAGACACCAAAGAGACATTCCCGTTGTTCAGTGTTTTAGGGGTGTCACTGAATGTCACCTTGCTAGAGCAGCCGCCTGTCTGACCACAGGCTGCATAGGCACACTCGTCCACCCCCACCTGTAGAATGGTCACACCCAGAGCAGACTCCAACTGAAAGAGAACAACAAATCCTATTGAATTACTTATTTACTAAGGTTACTTCCACAACTTTCCTTTTTTGTACTATATTTGTTTGTTCAAAATGATTTTCCTTTTACACATGCAAAACTGCACAACATATTGAAACAATCAGCCACTCAACATTACTACAACTAGATAGCAAAAAAAAATGAAAAGATAAAATACAAAATACATTCAAGTAAATGTTATCTTTTGATTTTTAATTTTCATTTACTTTACTTTAATTTTGTTTTCTCCACCATTTGACCTGTTTTCTAGTATTCTTTTATTTTACCAGTTCAAATACATCATTATCCAAAACAATTTACAAAAGGAATAATGCAACCCAAATGATTCATCATAATCATTTCTGTACATGTTTTGTTAGTTTGAGTGTGTTTGTTTGTTCTGGACTCAAGGACAGTCCATCACATCCCTCAGCAGCGGCTCTTAAAATGTCAGAGCAGCTTCCTGTGTAGTGCATCAACATCATCTCGGTGAGAGCATTAGCACCACGCTGGGCTGTGAAGAGCGCCCACTCTACACCTGATTTATAGACTGGTGAATGCTGCACAGGGAGCAACATGTTCTTTCTATCCATTCCTCTCTCACTCCCTTTCAGAAATCCTGCTCGTCTCCCCGGCCCAAAGCGACAGCCCACCATCTCATACCTTACATGGAAATTAAATATTTATTGACCCATTGCAAAGTGTGTCTCTTGAGTGCAGGTGTGAGATGCATGTAAATGTGAACAGCTTCATAGACTCCATGTCTGTGCCTATGTGAGCAACACAGGAGACGTGGATTGGTGTGAAAGTGTGAGTTTTTGTGCACTTGTCTTTGTCACCTTAGCTTTGTGCATTGCCACGTAGCCGTGGAGTTTCTCGGGCTTGTAGAATGGCGAGCCATGGGCGGCAAACCACACGCTGAGGTGATGCTGAGCTGGCTGGCTGCCACTAGCCAGGCTGAAGATGTCAACATTCTCTATATCAGTCTGGAAGAGGTCGGACAAGAGACGGCGGAGACGCTCGTATCGGCTCTCCTCATTTGTTGATGTTCGGAAAAACTCATTTGCAGTCAGGTCTGTGCATAACGAACACACATACAAAGAACTTGATTTCAATGTAAAACCCAAGCATATTTATTAATATGGTCACATCTGTTCCTTAAGATTTTTTAAACAATTTAAAATGTTCATTGTTACAATTTTTTTTTGCCATATGATTTTCTCTCCGACCCTATTTTGTAAGATTTTTTCATGCTGTCCTTTCTATGCTAAGACTTTTATGCAAATGTGAAATGAGTAAGAGCACTTACTCTCAGGCTGTGGAGTGCATTATGCTCATTCATCAATATCAGCCTGCATTACATGTGACATATTTATAAAATCTGTATTGAAATGTGATGCACAAACTTTTAAGGTCAAACCAAATACCTAGTCATAAAAATTACCAATTTTTGAAATGGAACACAGGGATGCAAATGCTATGCATTTTTTAAAAATGCATTTGGGTTTCTAATATCAGATATTCAGTAATTTAAGAATAATGCATTCAACCTTTTTATCAAATAGTTTTCTTTCAATTAGCAAAGGTTTTGTTTTTTATACACTAACTGCTTGTAGTCTTCATTGTTCTTAGCTTATTCACCTTAGTTTTTGAGTGAAAAAAAAAACAGATAATAAGTGCATAAGTTCAGATCAATTAGGCCTATGACCAATTACTTACGAAAAGAAATACAAAACGTAATGACTAACTGAAATAAAACAACCTGATAAAATACTGAATTCAACATATATAGCATAATAGAAGTAAATTTATTTTTGACCGGGAAAATCCTGTCACACAATGGTTAAATATAACACTAATGTAAGCTTATGATTAAGAATCAATAGATTAATAAATCAAAACAAAAATGAGCTCTTCTATATTATTAAGATATTCATTTTTGGAAAGGGAGATTCACTCACTGGCCAGTCTGATTGACCCAGCGTTCCTCAGTGCATCCTCCTCCAGCTCCATCACCGTGACCTCGGCCGATGAGGTGACGTCTGGCCAGCTCTTATCTGCCACCCTCACCTGCAGGCTGTAGAATCCAGCTGGTGTTCCCTCTCGGATACTCAGCTGACCGGTGTTTTGGTTCAGGCTGAACTGCCTGTGTGGGTTCATGTTCAATGGGGCAAAAAGATGAGATAATGAGGATTAAACTGGAAATTTACTCATGCAGTAAATTACGATGTTTAAGAGAATGCATGGAATATAGTGTATAAGACATAGAAGAAAGCCTTTAATTTTGCTTTTTTTGTTTTTTTGCTGGAGTTCAACAGCACAAAGAGCAAATGTCAACATTCTGTCTAACACCTCTGTGTTTGACGGAAAAGAAAAACATTTGGTCCTGCATGAGGGTGACAAAATTGTGTCAGAATTTCCAATTTTGGGTGAACTATTCCTTAAAACTTAGACAAACAGTAACTGGAGATTTATTCCAAGGTTCATTCCTGCATCATCACACATGAAAGATCAGCACTGATGCTGTAAGATGACTCAAGCTTTATTATTAATGGCAGTGTGTATATCAGTGAAAGCACTTATGTCAACTCCTGTCTCCGTCTCCAGATGTGATGACCATGACAGGGACACTTCTGCTGTTCTGGATAAGAGATTCCAGGAACAGCTGGGCAGCACAAGTCTCTTTTTCACTTTCTCTCTTTTGAATGGATACACTCCTTCTCTGTCTAGATCACAGTTGTATTATCTCTCTGCATTTTTAAGTATGATCATGTGCACATTTTTCTTGCTTTTAAGTATAAAACATCACTAAATTATTTAATATTTGTGCTTAAAAATAGAAAATCACACTACACTTGGGGTTAGTTTGATAAAAATAATAATAATAATACTTTCAGTTAGCAAGTATGCATTCATCATTGAATTAGCTGTTACAGTAAAGACTTTTTGTTATACATAAAAATCGATATCAAATAAATTATTTTGAACTTTTCCACAAAAATATTGAGAAGCACAATAGCCTCCCTGACCATATCCACTATCCTGAATTTGCATTTTCTCACGTAAACTAAAGCACATAGTAATTCAAGAGTTGATTTTAGGATTTGTGGTCATTTTTTGCAATGTTCTGCAGAAGCTGAAAAATAATTGAAAAGTAAGACTCGCAATGTCATTGGCTGCTGCTCATGTCTCTCTTGAAACCATATTTCAAAATGTATTGTATTGTCTGTGATTACAGGCTAGTGTGAGTGACGAGCTTCTGTCTTGTAGCATGAACTAAAAGGACAAGGACACAAAATGAAAATGACACGTCTATTAAAGCAACACTGGTTTATGGCTCTTAATATGGTGTTTGCTATGAACCTATGTTTGGCCCTGTAACTTCAAACATTGTGCAGCAAGGTCGCTAAACTCACAGTAGTCACACTGCTCAAATTAAATTCAATCATGTTCATATAAGAGGAATAGAGTTCCACCTCGATGGTAACCTTCAGCTCCTGTGCCAAATTAGGTACTTAACTGTCAAGTAAGCAAATGAAAAACGGCTTGGATCGAAGCTACCCTCTTGATGCCAAGAGATGTGTCACACTAGCTAGCATCATACTGCTAATGTATTAATGTGTTAATTATCCAAATTAATGAGAGAAGATCCTCGACAACACACCGTCAGGCACAGTTCTGGATGGAACTTGAAATAGACTGTGATTGAACTCAAGACTAAACTGATTGAGTTGGCATTGCTTGCTGGAGTGTTAGCATAATCACTTTGCTTAAAGGTGCCATCGCTGGCATGATCCACAAAGTCTGGTTTGGACAAAGACCATCACTTAGATGCAGCTCATTAGAGAGAACCTCTAGCCAACATAATCTTTCTTATCAGTTACTAGGAGAGAACCCATGTATCACTTCAGAGTGAATTTTGAAATTAAAAAGGCGAGTGACAGGCAAGATGTCAGTAAGCTAATATTCTGTGCTCCGCAGGCTCTCATCCTTTATCTTTCCCTCACTTTTGTTCTTTTTATTCTCTTGTAAGTGTCACTTGACACAGTAGAGTTTGAATCAAACTTCAATAGAAGATCAAAGCACCTGGGGGGTTTGCCTTCGAACTTGTAAACCTTTTCACTCCAATCATCAAGGTCAGGGGATTGAACCTGTCCTAGCACCGTGGTGGGGAGTGTACCTGGGGAAAATACATAATGAGGTTAGAGAAAAGCTACCTTCATCCAGGCTGTGCGATACCTGGGGCGATGCGCGTGTGGGGGTGGGCGGAGAAAACATATCTTTAAAAAGATAAGCAAAAAGCAGAGCATTTCATTGGCACATATGGACCCACTTAAACAGCACAGTGGGGAGGATGCAGTGCTATTAGCATGCAGCATTGCCATTTCTCCAAAAGGCAAAACGTAATGCTGTAATCCTGTTAGTCATGAAATCAACATCCTTAAAAAATGGCTCCTGTTTATGTGCCTCTTAAACCTGGGATTTAAGTAAATTGTTAGCATCATGCCATGTTTGAGCTACATGACGAATTCTTATTAAAAGGCTAATGCATTTCCTTCAGAGAAAAGAGAAAAATGCTAAAAATATATCAAGTAATGCTACATTTCTTTCCTAAAATGTGTTATTTTAAGAAGGCTTAAAAAACATAGTGTTTTGGGAATGTACCATGGCAGTATCAAAGTTTTTCTTACACATTTACCATGAAATATATTTAAGTACCCTAAAGTAATGCCATAGTATTGTGGAAGTGAAGCATGGTACTACAATGGTATTTTGGACATGTATCAATGGCAATACCATCTGTTTTTACACATTTACAATGACATTACCATGGTATATTCTGAAGTACTTTTGAGTACCAATATCATTAATAAAATAAATTAAAATTCTAACACTTACAAAAAGTGCAACCATGGTATTTCTCACAATGGTAGTATCATGGTATTCTTGGAAGTACCATAAAAAACATGATATTTTAATTCCAGTACCATGGTATATATAAAAGTACCATAAGGGAGGTAAATAACATCCTGCTGAATTTCAGAACTATTACCATAGTAGCAAGATTATGACATTTATTTGGAACATACCCTGTAAGTTGTACACTATGAACTCGCTGTGTCCAGGTGCATGGGGATGGTCATTTTTATCTCCAATTATGACGGTGAGTGTACTGGTGGAGCTCATTGGTGGAGAGCCGCTGTCAATCATCAGGATGGGAAGAAGATACTGCTTCTGCTGTTCCCGGTCAAAGCTGCGAAGAGCAGTTATCATGGCACTGCCGTTCCGCAAATCAGTCAAGTTGAAATTAGTAACGTCAGAGGTCAGCATCAGCAGACGAATGGAAAAAGGTCCTCCATTGGATGACGTGTCTCTGTCAATAACATGCAACAGAATGGATGTATTGTTCATGTGAACAACCTGTGGCGCAATAGTGTTCTCCCATAGAACGGGCCGATATGGAGCCTCAAACTCTGGTCCATTGTCATTGACATCTTGAACAGTCACTAACACGATGGCAGAGCCAGTCAGAGCAGGGCTGCCCATGTCTGTGGCCAGGATCATAAGCCTATGTTGAGACACCTTCTCCCTGTCCAGAGAGTCAGCTACAACCACCCAACCACTCTTATCCACCAGGAACTGCTGAAAGGGGTCGGATTCTGGGGCGATGCTGTACGTGAACTTGCCATTTTGACCAGAGTCCAGATCCATGGCTGTCACCTGTGCCACGATGGTGCCTATTGGAACATCTTCAAACATGGATCCTGCCTCGTAGAACTGTGGGAAGAAGACTGGAGCTTGGTCATTGGAGTCTTCAACCTGAATGATGCAGTAGGCCAGGCTAAAAAAGTCAGCGTCCTCCACTTTGACTGTCAAGTTGAATGTGCGCTCATGTGGCTTTTCAAAGTCAATCTTCTTCTTTAGCCTCACTATACCACGACGGTTCACCTTGTCAGTCTCAATGAAGAATTTGCGGTCTTCATCTCCACCAATGATGCTAAACGTCATGACCGAATTTTCACCTTCATCACCATCGGTGGCAGCCACTACTACTACCTCGCTGTTGATGTCCAAGTTTTCTGGCATAGAGGCCATGTAGACCCTTTGGGTGAACACTGGAGGATGGTCATTGACGTCAGAGACTACGATGGTGGCTGTTCCTGTGCCTGAAAGTCCTCCTCCATCACGAGCTTCTACCACAACGAGGTATCGATCCACCACTTCCCTATCCAAAGAACGAAGAACAGTATAGATTGTGCCGGTGGCTGGGTTGATGGAGAAGAGGTTAAGATTGATCTCATTGCGCACATTCTGCACAATTCTGTAGGTAAGGATAGCATTCTTCCCAGCTTTTGGATCATCTAGATCAGTGGCTCGCATCTCCATTATGGAAGTGTCCGCAGGGGAGTTCTCAGGCACGTGACCCAAAAAGCAGTTGTCCGTTGCACACAGGAAGACAGGTGCATTGTCATTGATATCCTGCACTTCGACTAGAACATCAGCAAACCCGGTAAGACCTGCCCCATTCTCATCAGTGGCAAATACTAGGAATTGCCATGCCGAGCGAACCTCACGATTTAAACGACGTTGGGCAAAGATCCTACCATTCATCTCATCTATGGTGAATTCACTACCAGCTCCTTGCCCGTGTAGAGAATACCGCACTGCATGCTGGTCTGCCTCCTGATCTGGATCCGTGGCTGAGACCTGTGTGAGGAACAGATGGGTATAAACTTGCATACATATCAGAATTCAACACACTTGTCACAGAACATACGACGCAATTAAAAGTTAATAGTCACAGCAAAGGAATGCAGATAGTTCTCTCCGCCTCTTTTCCGGTATGTTTATGCAAAGCCTTTGAAGTCTATATTTTACACTAACAGCACAATAGACAGCAATATTGAGACACACTAGCAGAGAATGATAATCATAGTAGGGTGTGTCAAAATATTTATTTTAAATAGGCTTTCTTTTTTCTTTGTAAGCTTTAAACTACATGAGGACATTAATAAACCCATAACGAAACTGGAACTAATATATAGCACAATACAAAATGTACAAGACAGCCACAAAATAATTTCATATTTCTTTAAAAAGGTTGATATTATTTGCAGCAACATTATTGTCTTTTTCATTCAATTGCATGTGTCTGAGTATTTTAACACCTCACCTCTAGTACAAGGACAGGAAGCTCTGTAAGTTCCTCCATGACGCTAGCGTGATACTGAGTCTGCGTGAAAAGGGGTGCCTCGTCATTCTGGTTAATGACGTTAATCAAAACCATTGTCTGGTTTTCCCATTTTCCATCCGATGCGACCAGCCGTAACTCGTAGCGCTGCACCTGCTCATAGTCTAGCCGCTGGGCAATGAAGATCGTGCCAACCTCTGGCTCCACATCGAACGTGCCCATGGTGTTCCCGGAGGTAATCTGGTACCGCAGTTTGGCATTAGCACCTGTTTGGGGGGTTTGGGAAGCGTTAGCATTCGAGGAAGTGTTAAGCTTGGCTGAGCTGGATAAAAAGAGAATGTCAGTATTAATCTGTGCTCATTTGATGAGGATTACATAAAGGACAAGAAAGCTCTAATGCACACAGGGCATGATATGATTGTGCTTAAATACTGAAATCAACATACACATAACAAATGTCGCACAGACGGCTTTGTACATATTTTACACTTTATTTTGCTTACACTTTTTCTTAGTCAATGTGTCATTAAATCCAATTTGGTCATTTTAACATGGCAGTTTCATTATAAAAATGATACACCAAATGTTTAATAATGTTTAATATGAAATCCCATATATCTGAATATACTGTATGAACTGCTATGTTAAATCTCCCCAGCCTGACCCCAAATGGTTTTATCCACCCATGGTACACTGCATGGTGGAAAGGCTCTAGTTTCGTGCCAGCTCTGTTTACCAGTCCGGATCAGATTTTATGAGACAAACACCATCTGGGCGTGACGTGTGAGGATTTCATTAGAACATGTCATGCTCATCCTGGCTACGGCCATCACGGTTGTGAAGTGTGATATGCTGTGACACTTGCTGAGGGGAGCTCCAGTGATTTTGCCAAAAGCAAGCTTCCTTAATGACTAGCTGGGCCATATGGCGGCCCTCCCCACAGTTCCACCACAGGCCAACCAGTTTAAACTTAACTATGTGATCTATAGAATGGTCACTGGTGATGAAAGACAGCCGAAAGTCCAGGAGACCTTGTACTCATTCGGCTATTGAAGAAAGTTCAGTGTGTTTTACATATTCCATCTTTGAAATCAGTCTGAAGTTTAATGAACAGCTCAGAGAGGGCACTGCTAATCAGCTTTAGGAAACACTTAACAGGACCATAAAATTCCTTCTCTCCTGCAAATCAGCTCCTAATTATTCCTATTCCCCATTTTCATCCCCAGCGTAATAAGAAATATTGCATTTTAATGGCAATCTCATTCATTGTGCCTTTCAAAGCAGGAAGGGGACAGAGGGACATCAAGCTTCGATTTGCATTCCCCTTCATGACAGTTATGAGATATTAGCTGTCGCCCTGCTCTGGACCGTCCATCCAGCCGTGGCATGTCACGTCACCCTTATCACCTCCACGGTGGCGTGGGCGTCTCATCATTAATGAGCTATCTGAAACTTGCACGTCTCCATCCCGCTGCCCGTCTCCTTCTCTTCAGTCTGCTTGTTGATGCAGCTCCACGCCACACATAATTTGTCATGCATATGTAACAGGTGAAGCCGTGTCGCAGTGAGAGACACCGCGCTCCCGCCTGTTTGTTTATGTTGACAGATGAGCCGAAGTCGCCATGCCCTGATGGAAATCAGAGCGAGATCAGGTGGAGGACTCGTGTCACCGAGATGTGTGGAGGTGACAGCCCGGAATATTCTACAGGCAGAGGATGAGAAATGAGGGGGTGGGCAGACAGGCAGGCTGCTACGCTACATTGGATGGATAGGTGATTTGTCCAAGCCTGACGCGCTCAGATTAACATGAGCAACTCTATGGCTGTTGGTGGAAAGGGCGACGGACCTAATGTTCCAACAGGACAAAATCAACACTGGAAGTCGCTCCAGAATATGCAAATTCGACTGACCACGAGAGTACGGTTGACTAATTTATAGCTGCTCGTGCATTCACATGGTTTCAGCAGCTAAGGCGAAGTTTTCAGGCAGTGTTGAGATTGTCTGAAGGATACGGAGCTCTCTAAAGACATAAATAAAACATTTACTAAACAGCCAAGTTTCATTTCAGAGGTCAAACAATGCATAGCATTAAGGTAAAATATGCTGTCAGCAATGCTTGTACACATGCTAATTTTGGCATCGTACAAAACCAAAAAACAGGCTGTCTTGTGTAAAATGGTGTAATGGTGATTGTTACATCATTGTAAAGTCTGTGCGCTATTGAAATAAACATGAACTCCCTGCAGTTTCAGCTTGCCCTTGAGGGGTTCAGCATACTTTGGTAACAATACCAAAAGTATGCTGCTGTGCGGTGCGGATTGGACAACAAAAATGGCATCTTGTCCCTATTTCTGCCTCTCGGTGCTATCTTAAAGATAATAGGGTTTGTCAGAAAATTTACATTCTGTCAGCATTTCCTCGACCATTTAAAAAAGTTATGTGAAATAAAAGTTAACCAAGATAATATATGTATTAAAATGACAAAAGCATAGAACAAAATTACTACAAATTTTCCTAAAAGTAAATTAAAACTAAAAACCAACTACTATCTATATTTATTTTTATAAAACTAAGTCAAAATATTTAAACTACAGAAACCTGTACAATATGTAACCTGCATTAATACCAAATAACATAAGAATAACGGGATAACAAAACATTTAGATTTTGGACGTTCCTCGTGACTCTTTCTCAAGTCATGGAATAAACTTTTATGGCATTAATGTGGTGCCATACGGAAAAAGAGTACTCAGAATAAAACAATAGCCGCTAGTTTGACTGACAGACAATAGACGAATGAATCTGTGCAGCTTGTTTAATACACTTGTTATTTTCTTTCTCATTTATTCTCTGGTTACGCCACCTGGTAAAGCCTCTTGAGAGTTTTGTCAAAAATCTACCATTACACTCTACTTTTATCATTTCAGTATATTTTTCAAAAGTGTAGAGCTGCCTATTCCGTTCCATTTAAAAATCTCAATGGTTATTTGCCTGGTCCCTCAGATGTCACGCATCTCATGTAAATTTCGATGCAAAATCTTTCACACAAGGGTTTACTTCAATCATTAAAGAAGGCCTGCTACTTATTTAATTCTTTATCTTGAAGACAACAAAGAAAAACAAATCAAAGAGACAAACATCAAATGGGGTGCTGAAATTGATACACCCACATTCACCACAGAGATTTGCTAACAAGCTCAGCACAAAAAGGAGTGAATTTTCCACCTAGATTTATTTCGCTCAATTTCTTTATGCAACCCCTCCTCCTCCATCTCTGTCAAATATATCAGTGGGCTGTCAGATAGAAATCATTGCACAAACAAACAAAACTAAAATAACAAAAACCACAAACTAAAGACAAGTGACAGGACCACCTGAATAAGATATTTGATACACCTACACGCAACGGGGAAAAAAATTACCTTCATCTTCATCGTTAGCTGTAACGGTAATGACCACAAAGCCCACTTCTTTGTCTTCCTCCACGCTGATCTCATATACAGGCTGAGAGAAGGCTGGAGCATTGTCATTAACATCTGTGACAAAAACCCTCACGTAGGCTGTGTCTAAAGGGCAGAAGAGGTGTGCATTACTTTTAAGATCACATCACTGCAAATAGTCTCTCAAGAGAAAAACCATTCTTTATGGATAATTAATTTATAATTCAAACCAAGATGGGAAAACAGAACAAAAACAAAGTCACTGGTATTCATTAAATGATGAAATTTAATTATCATTGAAGCTCAAGTGAAATGTAAATATGTGTTTATATGTATACATTTGCATAACTATTTTTAAAAATGATTTTGAAAGAAGTTCCTAATGTTCATCAGGTTGCATGTGATTCAGTAAAAACAGTGATATTGTAAAATATCTGTGTTCTACTTTACTATATTTAAAATGTCATTTATTCCTGTGATGGCAAAGTGTAAGTTCAATCAATTATTATTCCAGTGACACATGATCCTTTGCAATATGCGTCGGTTCTCAAAAATTATTTATAAATAGTTATCAATATTTAAAACGATGTCTCATGAATATCAAGTTCAAAAGAACAGCAGTGATTTGAAACAAACATATCTGTATCAGTCTCATTTGATCAATGCGTCCTTGCTGCATAAATGTCTTAATGGTCTCATATAGCTTTTTTTGAAAACATATTTCCAAGAACACAGGCTTCATAGAAAGTGTTAATGGGAAATTATTATTTGTGAAAACTTGTAGCAATGATTTATTCTATAAATTGTATTAAACATCCTAATGACTGTTTAATATTAAAACTGCGGCCTTATTATATTATACGCCGACTATATTACACAGAAATCCCTGGGATGGCATTAGTTCTTCATTAGGCATGACTCATTGAAGTCTTAATGAATGGAGTTCATCCTGGAGGCTGGTGTTCCCTGCTGCAATTGGTTGAGGGGAAATAGAATAACTGAGGGGTTAAGAAGACATGCTTGATGGATCACACCTGTGTTGGGTTGGCCCTGCTGTCCGGGTCGGGCCGACTCTGAGCTGTCCTGAGACTGGACCTCGATTAAGTAGGAGCTTTTCTGCTCACGGTCGAAGGTGGCCCGGGTGTGGATGATGCCCGTGTAGGAATTAATGCTGAAGAACTGTGAGTCGCCACTTTGATCCTTCAGAATGATGTAGTTAATCTAGAGAGGAAAGAGTGCCAAACAAGATTAAAAAAGAACTTTGCATCAAGTATTTTACGAATCTTTGCAAGGTAGTTTGAGAGTTTTAAGGCCAATTTACATGCAGAACAACCAGACAAATGCAGAATCAAGTGCCGACCAACACCAACAGAGGCCAATGGGGGTAACACATTGATCCGACAAAACACAAAGATGTGTGTTGCCATTTCTTTGCATCTATCGGTGCAATGTCAATCAGCCTTTAGAGAGAACCAGGAGGGCACATTATCAGAAGAGTCTCACCATTCCATGGAGACCAGAGTCCAGGTCAGTTGCTGAGACCTGAGCAACTGATGTGCCAATCTCTGCACCCTCTGGGACTGTCGCCTCATACGTGGATGACATGAAAAAGGGAACATTGTCATTCACATCTGGAAAAAAAGAGTGAGAGCAATCTGTTATGAATGAAACACTATGGAAATAATCAAATGGATTCATTTGAACACATTAGATTAGTGGAAAACTTTGTTTTATAGTACACTATTAAAAATAAAGGTTCTTTATTGGCATCAATGGTTCTATGAAGAACCTTGAACATCCATGGAACCTTTCAAATGCAGGTAAGGTTCTCTATATGCGAAAAAGGTTCCTTAGATTTTTTAAATGTTCTTCAAAATGGTAATTTTAGGAACTATTGAAATGCTCTTTTGGGAACAAAAAAAAGTCTTTCTATGGCATTAATGCAAAAACACCCTTTTGGAACCTTTATTTTTAAAGAGTGTAAATAATTTAACTTGAAAAATTTGCTTTTGCAGTCTTTCTTTAAAATATACCCCACCTGGTTTGATATTTTATATCTAATTCAATGGTATTTTTAGGTGTGACTTAAAAGTTTGTTGGTCTTTCATAATTGTTATTTTAAGGCTTTGTTCATTGTAATCATGTTTGGTTTGAGTTTAAGTCTGCATAAGTTAGGCAAGAATAAGTGCAGGTTTTAATATATGGATTCATTTACTGCAGGTTTACTGTCGGGATTCTCTGCTCTTCGCAGATTACAGCCCCTCTAAACTAGTTTTTCCGTGGGCTTTTTGTCTCCTTTTCCCTCTATTTCAATCTCCATTTTCCTCTTAATTAATGCTGATGTGGTCTCAAGTGTTGTGTGTCGGTGCCAAAGCTCTTCACTGTTCCTATTACACACACACACACACATGCCATCGCTCTACGACCCCCCCCCCCCCCACTCCACCCCCACCCTCCTCCTGTCATGCACTCATCAGTGCTCTGGTTTTCCACATACACTCAATGACAGCAGAGAACACTTTTGTGTACAAATGCACAACATAGGCTAAATGAGCTATGAAGAAAGGGAAAAAAAAACATTAGCGTCAGCGGCTCAAACACAATCAGTGGATCAGATCAGACACTGCTGTGCTTCTGAGAAACCGCGCTGGCATGAAATGCTGATTGCTAAACTACCGCAAATGTGTTTACCTCTCTGAGGGCACACAGGCAGCTTGGAACCGGTTGTCGAGGCATATTTGTAGTGCACTAGTGAGAGGTGTCAACATGGACTATTTTCATTGTGTCAGATTTATGCATTTTTGTTCTCTTTCTTTCTCTTTGTCTTATACTAAGTATAAAGTAGCATGGTGTTACTATGATATATTGATAATGTTAAAAAAGATTTATATTCTAGAGAATGCTGTTCTTTCTATTCATCAAAGAATACTAAAAGTGCATCCAGGGTTAAAATGTACAATAAATAAATGTTATATATAGATAATTACCCCAAATATATGGTACTCATATTTATGTTTACATATAATTGTGATGTAGTTTACAGAATATTAGGGTATCTCTCACCTGTGATGTTGACATAGACAGTGGTGAAGGAAGCTAGTGGTACAGCCGCCACATTCTGTACACGCACTCGGAGTGTAAAGAAACGTGTCGTCTCATAATCTAGATTCTCTGCCACCAAGATAGAGGCAGAACCGTCCCTCCGGTTAGGCTTGATGTAGAAGCGCACAGGCATGTTGGTCTCGGGAACCTGACCTTCCTCCAGGTTGTAAGTTACCCTGGGGTCACCAAGAGGAGACGTTGCCTTGATGGTCTGTTGGGAGGGGAGAAATGAGCTTTAAGTTGGTGATTATAAAATTAAATATGGCCTACATGGTGAAATATGTCATGAATAGGGAAGATGTGTCAGTTGTGAAGGTTCCTGTTACGTCTAAAACCTTTTGATGTGCCTATGAGTTTGTGTGTGTAATTGGGTAAAAACTGCTTGGATGTGCTACAATATTTTATGAGATTTTTTCATTCTGAAACATATATTAGTGTAAGACGTAAACACCTTCTTCCAGCGCTTAAACAGGATAATTAGTATTATTTGTGAGTAGGCATTTGAAATCAGCAGAACCATCGGTCTAGAGTCTGCTGACTGCAGCGTGTGAATACATTAAACATGGTTCATCTATATAATCCATCCAACTGCTTATCGAACTGATATTGACAGTTATGAAGTAACTTTCTGCAGTAGTAGTTTCCAGACTTCTGTCTCACAGAGCTGCATTATACTAACAAAACCAGGTTACTTAAGGAGAAAGAAATTGATTTTATAACCATAATTAATATATTACTTAGAATTTAATCAGAGAAGTATTTCTCTGGCTCAAAATAAATGAATGTGATAATTTATTCCAGATCTTAATATACTGTATTAACAGTTATTAAAACAGTGATGAACATAACTGTTTATGTTTTACTATAAAAAAAAAACATATAAAACTTAACTACTACTTGGCTGTTAACTTGAATAAATTTAAATTTTTTATTGTTCTCATACCTTGGCTAGAAGTGCTATGCCACAGCCTAAAATGCAAAGTGATTGTTTATTTTATGTACAGCCAAAAACATGTGCATAGTACTCGGATGCAAGACATACAACTGATTTTGGCTTGGAAAATCCAATATTACAGCTGGAACTTGTCTGTGATGAGAACTGAAATGTCTTTTAGCTGACTAAAACACATTTAAACCAAAACATCAACCAAATGACACTTTAAAGCAAACAAAACATTACAGAGACAATACAGCCAACAGCACAGCAAGCCAACAGTCAAAAATCAAAGAGAAAGTCCTAAATCATGTATGGTCATCCAATACTTGCTTGGGAATGCTTGGGGTACAGACGACAGAGAAAAGGGGTGAAAAGGGAAAGCAAAGTAAAGGTGTGTGGAGAGAGAGAGATGGAGAAATGACGAGTTGTAGAGAGAGAACATGGGTCCACTCAGCCATTAAATCAACCCTGACGATGGTTTTGAGAGCATTCGGCCACTTCAACACAGAAAACAAGCATCTTAAAAGCTCTGTGGCTTTTGCTTCCTGCTTTTAAGGGTCGGTTTTGCCATCCGGTATGTGTTCCCCAACAGAAATGACCTATTCAGTGAACTTATTTGCCACAGTCACTTTGACAGATCTCCTCTAACTTTCCTGACCTATGCTATTTTGACTGTCTCAATACTGATCCTGATCTCAGACCTAACAATTTTGAAGTAAATTTCATGAAGATTTTCCATCATTCTATGACATAACACAATTGTAATATATATTTAAATTAATACATTAATTTGAATGAATACATTCATTTGAATTTGGATAGAACATTTCATACACAAGGTACCATTATTGTAAGTAGTTTATCAATTTAAATTTAAATATAAATATGTAAATTTAAATGTGAGGGTTTATATGTGCATGAAATAATATCACAAAATAAAAAAAATAAAAAATACAAAGAAAAGTACTATAAAGACTATTTTTTGATGAAAAATGAATAGATAAAATAGTGTAAAATGGCATTCATACAAAGAACTTGTGAGGCCTTAAACAGTCTCTTACACACTCTCAACACACCGGGATATTTTGAGATCAATAATCTCTCAGAAGTTACCTAGGTTTGTGCTTCTGTCGATTGGGACATCTTGCCTTCACTTCAAAATCTTAATTTCAACTAATTCATCATGTAGTTGACATTTTTATCCAAAGTGACTTACAGTTCAGTTTCTACAGGGACCCTCAAGGTTAAGTGTTTTGATACATTGGTGATATTTCACAGATCAACCGTTATGGGATTTAAACCTACAGCCTTTCCTTTACCAGCCCACCACACCATTCTGTTGGTTAACCACCCGTGGGGTTAAACTATTCATACTACTGAAAGTTCCCTCATTCAGCTAAATAGAAATTTGGTCAACTTTCAAATCCCAACCTGTCTAATCTTCCCCTCCAAGAGTTTATTAGCGGACGTCTCTCAGGCTTGATGAGAACGGCGTTCTCATTATCCATACACATGAACAAGGCTCTTTAAATTACATCCTCAAGGTTGCAATTACTGCTTTTGAAAATGTGTTAATTAGCATTCCTTGAGATAATACCACAATGAGCTGACTGATATTTAAATTTTTAATTAGTTAGACAGAGAGACAGATAGATAGATGATGAAGAAAGGCGAGGGGGGAGGAAGTGAGAGCGAGAAATGAATAGGAGCACTCGATGCACAACAAGGCTACTCAGTGTTGCTAATGAATGCATTATACTGTTTAACAAGCCTAATTTGTATTTAGAGTTCTGAGGATGAATTAGCATGAAGGCTCCCAATGCACAGAACAGATTTGAACAGCCAGTTGCTACAGTTATTTCACATTAGGGAGTTCATACTGTATTTGCAGGGTTGAAGCGAAAGAGAGATCGACTGTAATTGTTATAAAGCGCTTTGTTTTTCAAGTCATATTACAGGGAACATCAATGTTAGAGTTCAGCCGTTGGAGTGGGCGTCGAAGGAAGGAAACAGAGACATGTGAAAGGAAGGATAAGGAAAATTAGGTTATTTGTCCAATTGTCAAGATGCTTTCCATTAACAAAGCCGGTGATTGCATCTGAATACTTGTGCGACCTGTGTTTTGAAACCCCTCGACTGCAATTATAATCATTCCATCCAACTACAAGAAGTGTGGAGGGGCTGACAAAGTAGTGTATGAAAAAGTACTGAAACTCAACAGAGAGCAGGAAGGGAGGTGATAAAAAGCTCTGAGGAACAACACTTATCATGTTTTCTGACTGAAGAGACACTGAAGGTGACCTCCAGGTACATCCTCCATTAGCAGAGCTATGAGAGTGGGCAGGGACACACAGATCTGCTCTGACACACTACCCCCAGGACCATCACCTTCATACACACACTGTGGTGAACTTAATGCTAACACACACACCCACACACACCCAGATGTGCAGAAACTCAAATGCTGAAACTACAGATAACTTAGAGAGGTTATACAGTACAGCTTAGACAGTCTAATACAGCTTCAGTGCAAAATTTTTCACACTAGTCATAGCTGATTAGGCTAATTAGTGCTGGTTTGGTGCTGGTCTAGCTTGTTGATCAATCATGCAAAATTTTAATTTATTCATTTAGCAGACACTTATCCAAGCGACTTACTAAATACAAGTAATTTATCTTAAGGAGGCAATAAAACAAGAAGTGCTAGCATGTTTAAAACATCATCTATACAAGCTTGAACAGGGAGGGATTTATGAAGGATTTATTATTTGAATTTTTTTTTTGAAGTTGAAGAGATTGTTTTCTTGAATATTGTCAGGGACTTAGTTGTCTATGTGGGGTCATCAGAAGATCATTCTACCAGCAAGGAACAGTGAATGAGAAGCTTCTGGAAAAATATTTTGTGCCTGTCTGTGATGGTCCAACGAGGTGGCAATCATTCCCCAAGAATTTTGTCTAGTCATTCAGCATCATAATGGTTGAGCAAGGAAATCTTTCCAGTTATATAAGTTAAAGGAACCGTTTAAAACATATACTAGTGACTTTTATTTTTTTATCAGGGTAGTCCCTTACACCAACATTAAATACTCAATCTTAAAGTTCTTAATCCTGGTAGTCTTGACCCCCGGCCCTGCATATTTTGTATGTTACTCTTATCGTTTCAGAGGTTTGTTCCATTCGACCATAAGTGCCCTGCAAAGTGGACATCACAGGATATACCACCATGATTTATGCATATGTTCCTTTACATCCCAACTTCTTTCTGTAGTGAGTTTTATCTGTTTGGGGGATGTAAATCATCATATATGAAAACTTTTATACTGACACACAATAAATGCTGTCATGGCTTTTGGAGGTGGATGCTTGCTGTTTTGAAACACAGTCATGTTAGACAATTAAACAGACTTACTTTGATGACCGACTTTGCTCAGGCATTTCAAAATGATCAAAAAAACCTTTCAGATGCCGTGCAACAAAAACATTCTGCTGGTTAGTCAAGTTTTTTATGCAATATTCCAAAATACGCATAAAAATAGGTTGATGGAAACGTAGCTACTGTGTAGGGACCATGTCAATCAGAACAGTTCATTCATGGAGCTCTCTTCTAACGAGCTGGTAATTTGAATCATGGTTAAACAACAGATTTGAGACATGCAAAATAAGCTGAGCAGGGTGTTGTGAGTACCAGAATTAAGAACCAAATAAAACTAACACAATGAGAAACTCCTGGCCCTGAACTGGCAGCTGGTACAAACAAGACCATAAATGCAGTGATTGCAGAACAAAACGCATTCTGAGAGCTGCGGTCTCATGTCCTGTAATAAACAAAGAAAATCAGTTTACAAAATCAGAAAAAAAGGGACTGAAAGAGACAAAGAGTAGCTGGTGAGATCCGGTTCAGAGAGCTGTTAAAAAAACACGTCTAAATGATAAGATGGGTAATGGCACTCCCAGCAAAATGAGCACAGCCTGAGGTGCCATGAAATTAGCAATAATTAGAAATCATCTCATTACACAGCAATGACATCAGAAAGAAAAAGCTGATCAAAGATGCCTTGCAGTGGCTCTTTTTCAGTGCCCGTCATAAAAGGCACTTCGGTGCGGTCACATTGGATATTGTGCCTTAGAAAGTGACAGTTTTACTTACTGCTAATACCCCGCTTATAGCAGAAAATTCATGCTGTGTAGAGGATAAGATTATATAGAAATACACACATACATTTATAAATTTAAATTGCACATTTAAATTATATGTATATATATATATATATATATATGTGTGTGTGTGTGTGTGTGTGTGTGTGTGTGTGTGTGTGTGTGTGTGCGTGTGTTTGTGTGTGTGTGCTCTTGTTTTTGTGACATATCAGGACACAACTCTGTATAATGACATGTGTATGACACAGGTATTACAAGGAGAGGGTGACTTATGAGGACATAACCCATGTCCCCATTTTTCAAAATGCTTATAAATCATACAGAATGAGTTTTTTTGAGAAAGTAAAAATTCACAAAGTTTCCTGTAAGGGCTAGGTGTAGGGTTGGTGTAGGGCCATAGAATATACAGTTTGTACAGTATAAAAACCATTACGCCTATGGGATGTCCCCACTTTTCACAAAAACAAATGTGTGTGTGTGTGTGTGCTCTTGTTTTGCTGACATATCAGGACACAACTTTGTATAATGACATGGGTATGACACAGGTATTACAAGGAGAGGGTGACTTATGAGAACATAACCCATGTCCCCATTTTTCAAAATGCTTTTAAATAATACAGAATTAGTTTTTTTGAGAAAGTAAAAATGCAAAAAGTTTCCTATGAGGGTTAGGGTTAGGTGTAGGGTTGATGTAGGGCCATTGAATATAAAGTTTCTAAAGTATAAAAACCATTATGCATATGAGTTGATTTTAAATTTCATGGCATCAACACATCTCAAAAAAGTTGGGACAAGGCCATGTTTACCACCTGTGTGGCATGCCCTCTTCAATACTTAGAATTGAGAACATTTAGTTGAAAGTATGAAAGCAGTGTAGGTAAGAATGCTGTTAGTATAAGTGAGGATTTTAAGTCGTTTAAATAACTGAGCGAAGAGAGTTCTATAGAAGGTGATTAAAGAAATGAAAATACTACATCTGTATTAAAATACCGAACATGTGGTGTGTGGAAGAGTACATTAGGACGATATTAATTTTCTTTGACAGGGATGCTAACAGAAGCCCCCAGAGGAGGGCGGGCTGTCAGGAGATGAATGCAGTTAACTGAGCTTCACGCTGCTAGTCAAGTCCAAGCCAATTAGAAACTACTATGCAACATGCCATTTTAGCTCTTTTTCTGTTCTTCATTTCCATGAATACGTACAACATAGACTGTGGATGTGCATGTGATGTTTAAAAGCTGTCTAGATAGGCAGCTACGTAGGTTTTAGAACAGAACAACTATCTATAAGTGTGTCTATGTACTTCCCATTCAGTGTAAACAGGTTTGTAAAAATGACTAGCGAAGCAGTCCGTGCACTAAAACCCCTGCCGATGCAACCACCCATTACAAGCCAGCGGGGAAAGAAGGTATTTTAAGATCAAACATCCCACCTAAGCCTATTTTACATCCTGTGGCAACACGAAGAAGAGCACATCCCTGCCACAGTTTGTGCCACAGAGGACTGCTAAGACAGATGCGGAGGTTCATACAGATTGTAGAATAGCTGGCAGCAGCCAGAGGAAGCCGCTGATGTCAGGGAAACACAGTGACTCCAGCAGAACTCCTCCTGGCACTCTTCACTGATAAATCTGCTGTATGTGAGGAAAACGGACTCGGAGGACTGGCCTTTTCGCCCCTTTTGAATGAATTAGAATAGAATGTTCAGACAAGCAGTCTGCTTGAGTTTGCTGGACAGATGAGGTTGTTTGTGGATGCTGATCCCTCTGTGGGTACAAGCTCCCAGACGAATGTAAAATGTGACAGCAAATGAAACGGGCTGAAATAGCAAACAAGATGAAGGCTGGATAAGACGTGACAAGCCTCAGCGGTAAGAAAGTCACAACACTCTACCTTTGCTTATCAACAGCACAACAAAGCAAGAGGCATTGTGAGTGAAAACCACTGCTCTGTTTAAAAACCCACTGAAATGCATTTAAAGACATCATAGACGCAGTCCTGATGCAAAGGCTGTTTCAAAAAGCAGGTATCTTAATAATGCAGACTTGCTTGTTAAAATTTATCATTTTGGTTAAAGGCAGCATTGCATTTATTTTTTGAGTAGTCAGAGCTCAACTGAGAAAAGCTTAGTAAAAATAAACCCAATATGGCAGATGAAGTAAGAAGGCTGTTCCTTACAATATATACTTTAAATGGAGATGAAACAAGGGTGGACATTTCAGCAAGACAATGATCCCAAACACAGCCAAGGAAACTCGACTGGTTTCAGAGAAAGAAAATAAAGCTGCTAGAATAGCTCAGCCAATCACCTGACTTGAATCCAATATAAAATAAGAACTGAAAATCAATGGATCTGTTTGTGTGGAAGAATGGGCTAAAATCACACCTGAGCAATGCATGCGACATTCTTGAAGCTGTCATTACCAATAAAGGCTTTTGTACAAAGTAATAAATAAATTTCAGTAATTCAATAAATTTTCTCTGTGTCATGCTATTTTATTACACAGAACTTAATTTCTGATCTTATTTGTTAAGTTTTCTTTGTATGGATGGATTACTTGGATGGATGGATGGATGGATGGATTACCAAAGGCTGTTCTTTTGAACTTACTGATCATCAAAGAATCCTAAAATGTTTAACGTGGTTTCTACAAAATGTTTGAAGTTATTTTACAGTATTGCTATTTTGATTGCATTTTTGATTAAATAAATGCAGTCTTGGTAAGCATAAGACAAAAAGATCTTACCAACCTGAAAAAATCTCGCCAACCCCAAACTTCTGAATGAAAGTTATAAACTATTTTGCCAGTTAAGAACACAATCTGACTGACTGAAAAGACATGTTTTTATGTTCACATTTAATAATGAAATGTGGTAATCCCTCATATTTGGCATATTTCACACTCTTATAGAAAGCAGAGAGGAAACTGGTGGAATATGAATATCTCACCACTATTTTGGTGTCGCGCGGTGTGTTCTCCGGGATCGTGACCCAATATTCCGCCTGTTCCCACTGCGGGGGCTGGTTGTGCACATTGGTGATGATGACAGTGAGGTCGACCGAGCTGCTCCTACTCCCTCCGTCTGTAGCGATGATCTGCTGGCTGATCCGTGATGTCTGTCAGGACGAGAGACAGGTGATATAATCCAGCCTAGGGGCTTATCAGCATACACTGAAATAATACAGGTTGTCACTGATACCAGTGAAGACAGGCAAGGTTTTTTGTCAACGGGGTTCGGAGATGAGAGAAATCCCTGATACTTCCACCTGAAGAATTGGTCTCCATTATCCATTGCATGTATCACATCCAGAATATCATGTACAGCAGCTAAGACCCTAGATTTGTGTATGTGTGTGTATGTGAGATTCCTTCAAATGACTCATAATTGAAAAGCAAGATTGAGTCAGCAGTAAACTTCACTTAACTGGCTTCAAAATGTTGCCTTTTTCAGGTCAGAATGAGGGAAAGGAAGAGGCAGACAGGAAGAGACATACGGAGAATGAGAGGAGGTAGGAATAACAGCAGGGGGCAGTTTAAGTTGTCAATTTGAAGACAGGTGAGTTTAGTGTGGGTGACATTGCCTGCTTTTCTAAAACTGAACCACTCGGACATAAGTGATGCAAGGCAGTAAGACTGGCTACACCAGACGTACAGTATATACTTCTTAATGACCTGCTCTTGCATGAACTTCCATTTCTGTTCAGAGCGATGAAAGCATGTTAAAAGTAGTGTATTATTGGACGTTAACTATGCATTAATAAAGTCTAGCCTCTGGTGCTTTAACTGAACACTGTCATCACTTATGACTCTATAAACAAGATGCAGGAGATTTCACCGGAGCATGGCCCTGTCTTTCTGTCCATGGCTCTGTATGCAAATACAGCGTTTTAATGTCAAATCAACCCACAACCTCTCAAAGCTTATATATCCAGCATAGAAATGACACAGCAGCCATTCGTGGGCAGAAAAATGAAGACCATGGCATTTCTGCCCAGACCACATACACAAGAATGGAAGGGAATTTTTGGCCTCAATTACTTATAAAATAAACTCTCTTAGAACCCATTTCACACTCATACTAGTTTTAATATGTCTATTAGTTTTTATGAGAGGAAACTGTTGGTCATGTTACAATGATGCTATAACATTCACATTTAAAAATAAATAAATAAAAGAGTTGCAGAATAAATACTTTTTTCACTGTTGTTTACATTATGATATCATATGTTTACGACTGATTTTTATAGTCTAGGATTGAAGTCTGGGTCTCAGTCAAAGGTTACAGAAAATATAAAAGAAATAAGTTTAATTATAACAAAAAGAAAAAGGTTTGTTAGTTTTCTAAAACTAAAAAAGGAGAGAGAATGAATTATGTTTAATAAAAAAAGTAGGCAAAATCACTCTCCCACCTGAAAAAAGGAAATATTATATATATGCATATTTTTATAAGGTTTGTATGGATATATATAGAATCTCTTTGGTACCCTACCATGTTTAATATGCAAAACTCAAAAAAGGATAAAAAAAAAAAAAAAAGATCTCTCTGGAGAATGTGGGTTCTATAAAATACACACATGAAAGCCAAAGTACCTGTACTACAACAAGCAGTACTGAGTTTTCTCAGCAGGAATGTGTGCATATGCTCTTTAAACATAAGTTTGTTCATATAAGTTTGCATACTGTATGTGTTTCCTTTAGGGACAAAAACAATGGTTAACTAACAAACATTATTAAAAAAATTATAAATAGGGCTTTTCTAATTAAAACAAGTAAAGCAATGCTGTAATAAATCTTTAATATTAGTCATATATATACATATTAAATACATATAAATTATTGAATCATATATATATATTTATTTCATTTTACACAGGTATATTTCTGCCCAGGTGCACAATGAGTCTGCCCAATAGAAATTTATTTTGCTTGGTAATAAAGTCTATTCCATTTTGAAAGCTATGTAAAGGTGTGTGTATGTGTACCTGTGAGATGGGGTGGTTGACGTAAATCCATCCTGTGCTGGGGTTGATGTGAAAGTAGGCTGGGTTCTGCTGGGACAGAGAGTAGGTGATGGCTGCATTGGTGCCCTGGTCATCATCATGAGCTGCCGCCCTCAGAAAACTCGTCCCAACCGGCGTGTCCTCACGCAGGAAGTCTGGCATGGGCAGGGTTAACACAGGCATCAACAAAAACAAATAACAACAGTCTAAAAACAAGAAATGCTTGCTGCTATAAAAATCCACATGCTGAGAAAAGGAGAAAAGGAATGCGTGTCCCAGAAACGTTTCATTCTTGCCCTTTAATTGTTAATGAGCTTTCTCAGTACCTCTTTTAATGCAATGAAAAGGAATTCTGACATCAAACTTACTGAACTTATATTTGCAATTATAAATAATATGACTTTTCACACTTATAGGCTAAGCGAGCTTTCCAGAATTGCATTAGAAAATGATTAGTGGCATGTTTATACTGTGTTCAGCGCATTAAAGCTCACCTTGCTCAGACTGTTATGCATTTTTAATATTAAGGTTTAATGTGTATTGACTACACTCAGGAATACTGGAATTTGTCAAGCTTGCAAAATCCGTTACTGCTGTTAAGTGCAATGTCAAAGGTCCATGTATAAATGTTTAAAGAGTTCACAGCTACAACGTGAGTTTGTGCTTTGTTCTCACTCTCATATCACTCCTTTATATATCCTCATGGCAGACGAACAAATCTTAAGTATCGTCAACAGATCCTATCACTACAGATGACCATTTGGAAGATTTTTGTACCCATCAAAAAATGTGTAAAAAAATATATATATTTTGACATCAGAAAAATATGCTGTACACTTTAGCTTACATTGGCGTTGATTTGAATAGGTCTTTGATAGGGGTTATAAACAAGTGGTTCTTACATTGGTAGCGGCTATTCTCAAACTTGGGGTCATTGTCGTTCTGGTCAGCAATGAGGACAGTGATCTGGCAGATGCCTATGAGGGGCTCTTGTGCTTGGTCCGTCGCTGTGACCGATAGTGTATACTCCCGCTGCCTCTCTCGGTCAAAACTTACTGCCGTACTAATAACACCTGCGCAACATATACAATGCACATTTCATTGGTGATATGCAATTTTATATATTTCAGAAAAGGTTTAATGCAACTAAATGGAATTAATTCAATTAATTCATTTTTTTGCACACACTAGGATACCAAATTGAAGACATTATGATGTTTGGAGAGCTTTAAAATTTTCAGAAAAGAAAAAAAAAAAAATATTAATGTATTAATTTTTTCGAAATTTCTATTTTATTAAATATAACAAATATTCCATTTAAATAATATTTTAAAATGAAATATACACAATATAAAGAAATGCATTCTGCTTATGTTGGGCTGAAGGGGTTAAAAAATGAAGCCCACTGACTAGAAACACATGACAGCTCAGGTTCAATTGCATGTAATCAATGACCTGGTAAAGAAGGAAGGAAATACCTGTGTCAGGGTTGATAGTGAACCCGGGTGAGGCCCCATCCCTCTGCATTATCCCGTACTTGACCTCCCCGTTGACCCCTGTGTCGGCGTCGTGCGCCTGCACATGCAGCACAAAAGTGCCCGGGGGCTGATTCTCCAGGACCAGTGCATTCACACTGTAGTTGTGGCACTTTAAAGAAACAAAACCAGAGTTTCAGACATGGATAATAACTGGACAAGAAATGCCAGAAATAAGTACTTGGGAAAAGGCCAATATCAAGATCTCAAACAAAAAACTGAAAAGTACTAGATTGATGCTGGTCATATGGTTCCTCATAATTACAAATAAAGAGCAAGAAAAGTGGGAACAGGACACCAAGGCAAGATGACAGAGATGATAAAGTTTGTATTTAGGATAAAGTGCTTGTAAATTCCTCTTTTGAAGTCCATGATAGGAGCAAACACACTCATAATGAGGCTTCAACCTCATTCTTCCTCCTCTTGCTTTCTCATCATGCTCTCATTACAGAGCGGGCATCTGGCAGGGCGTCCTGGTGAGCGCTGCCCACAAGGGAGCGGCATGTCAACTTAAGGCGATTAATCAAGTGACTAGATCGATACTGGGGCTAAAAGCTGGAATTAGCTTCCCTCCCAGCCTCTGAAAAGAATTCTCAGTGCGACTTGCACTTCACACCTCTCATTGTCTTTCGACACACACATTCTCACCCTTCTGAGAGGGCTTAGGGAGGATTTCCCAGTTTAGCAAGGGAAAAGACTCGAACAGATAGTCTATTGCCATAATCTGCAGTGCTATTAAGAGCGCCGGCAAGCAGCGACTACAAAGCAGTGTGAGGGTTTGTATTCGGCTGAATGTCGAAAAAGCATGTGCGACCAAGATGAGGCAGTGTTCCTAGGTGAACCTCACAACCTCACACTTTTGGGTCATACTACACCTTAAAATCAAGAGAGAAAAAAAAGCTATCTTAAAATTTAATATAAAGACCATTAATATTTCTGAAACATAAACTTTGACTTTCTTTCTTGCAATCCTTTTTTTTTCCTAGACTTCTGAGTTACATCTTGACGTTTTGTTTTTTGTTTCCACCATAAAAAAAAAAAAAAAAATTGAAAGTTTTTTTCACATGGTAATATTTGTTGTAAGTGAAAGTGACGTGACATACAGCCAAGTATGGTGACCCATACTCAGAATACATGCTCTGCATTTAACCCATCCAAAGGGCACACACCGCGAACACACACCCAGAACAGTGGGCAGCCATTTATGCTGCAGCACACAGGAAGCAGTTGGGAGTTCAGTGCCTTGCTCAAGGGCACCTCAGTCATGGTATCGCCAGCCCAAGACCCGAACCCACAACCTAAGGGTTAGGAGTCAAATTCTCTAACCACTAAGCCACAACTTCCCCTCTTGTACTGTTTTAAACTCCTGTAGACTAGATTAGATTTGCATTTCACTACTGGAAATACCAGTGCTGTCAATGCAGTTTTATGCAAGTGTTACTGAAATTTAATGCTTAAGCTTTGGGTTGGTGTTAAAAAAAGTGATCACAATTCAGTTTGCAAACAGATATAAGAAACCAGACCTATCCAATTCACAAAGTAAATATAATGATTTCTGCTTCTAATTACATTTTGGATGTTAAAACTTAATTTATATACTCGCATTTTATATACTGCAACATTCCATTATACATTATAAATCAATTACAGTGTTGGCTTTGAAGTACTAATTTGCAATGCAAACATTTTCTTCATTTTCTTTATGCATAATATATTCTCTAATATATTTTATTTTGGGATGATGGAAATGTGTTTTGTGCAATCATTTATTAGCTGCACAGAGCATAAAACCATCAAAATTCAAGAGGCATGTACAAACCAAACACAGACTACAGAAAAAGAAGACTGCTGAGGTGTTCATTTTTTTAAATGTTAATATTAATAAATTATCATTAATAAATACATATTGCATTTGATACTGCATTAAATCACAGCTTGATGTAAAATCAAGAGTCTTGAAACCAGTTGAGAACCAGTGATACAGTACAGAAGGAAAATACTGGTCAGCAGGGCAGGCATAGAGACAGAGAGTGAGAGGAAGGAACAGGGCCAGATGTTGCCCCTGGGGCTCACTTAGTGCTTCTATTTCATATGCATCCCCTGTGCCGGTGAGTAATTCCCCCTTGAAATATTCATGGGCAGCAGCAGAGGAGGTGGCGGCAGCGGCAGCAGAAGTAGGGCCTGTGGGGCTCACGGAGAGTGTACAGGGACACGATTCTGCCTCCTACACACTCACACACAGCCCTCCTGCACCACCGGCCTGTGTGGAAAAGCTCTCCCACCAGAGACCTCCAAGAGCCTTTAGATCTCCTTCTGCCAGCTGTCTGCTCTTCCCTCAGCTCTGCTTTCACCTGTCTCTTTCTCGCTGTGTTTCATTTTGCACACATTCTTTAATATTTCCTCTCATTTACTTGCTCATTTTGGGGGACGAATTCATGAAATAGTGTTTTAGCCAGATGTACAATATCGTCAAACATATTTTCAATATCTTAAAGAACCAATTCAGGTGTCTGGTTCACAGTCTGCTGCCATTTAGAAACAAACCTGAAAACCGAGAATTCTGTCATAGAAAATGCATTCAGCAATGATTTATAGTTTTTTTGTGTGAATTGGGTTATAAAAAGAGACTGTGTGCATGTCATCAGTAGACACAATTCATTGAATATTGCTTTATCTTACAGTATGTTTTTCGCTCTCTTATTTCTGTATATTAGCTCCCACCCATCATTCTTTGCTTTCTGTCCCCTCAGACTTCAGCTCTGTCTCTAAACACTGCCATTAGTGAGGTGTTCACAGTAACACTGGTATTAAAAGCCTGAGGCACTTCATGCTAGGCAGATTTAATGAGAGAATATATTTGAATTCTGTACTCGTATCTAGACCTCTTCTCCTGTACACACTTTTGGTTATGTCTCCTCTCTGTCCGCTGATTTAGTCTTTCAGTTTATAAATCACAAATGGATTTAGACATATAGTTTCAAATATTTTAACCTCACCTCATCAAATACTGGCTTGTTGTTGTTGATATCATTGATGCCAACTATGACCTGAGCGGAGCTGCTGAGGGGGAGAGGCCCACCGGCTGCATTGTCATCAGTCGCTGTGACGTTGAGGACATACTGAGGCCCACGCAGTTTAGGAGGAGGACTAAGCCGCAGTTTGATGATGCCTGTAAATAATTAAGAACAATTCTGTGAAAAATTCTGTGTTAAAGTGTATTATTTCCATAATAAATATGGTGCAAAAGTATACTTTGTTTTTTACAAGAATGTACAACCAAAAAAGTCACTGTCAGACCTGTTTATGAATACAGGCCTGCTTTTTTACCCAAGGTGACAACCTATTGAATCGAATACATTCATATCTGTAAAGAATGACAACTGCTTTTGTGCATCATGCTTAACAACCTTGCAAAATGGGTTTCTAATGGTTGCACATTCACCAAACAACCGAGTAGTATGGGGTTGTGTGCAAAAAAAAGTGCTGCTGCATCTTTGAAGTGACAACTGCATACAGCTTTTCTGAGTGCTGAAGCCATAGGCCATCTCTCTGCGCTGGACTCTAATAGTTTGGGTTGTGGAACAGCCGTGCCGAGAGGCTGATAAGACAGGAGAGAACTTTAGCATACTGCTGTTTTCCAGCTCTCAGGCATGAAATGCGCTGGTAAACAAACGAAAAGCAAACACTGCAGACAAATGTAACCTTGAGACTGAAAGCGCACAGGCAGGCAGGCATAAAAACCGACAAACATTGCATTCACACACAGGTGCACACACAAACAAAAAAAAAAAACAAGAGCTGTAGACCAAAAACAACACAAGGGGTTTGTTTTTTCTACAAATACCGCAAACGTGAGTTGAATGACAGATTAAAGATGCGTGCTGAGCAGACAGGAAGAGGAAACACGTTTTGTTGATTGCTTTGGATGTTCTTGTTAAAGACAGCATCCCTGAGGCCTTGTACCAGATGCCTAGACACTGTTACCAGAGCAGCGAGCTTTGAGTTTGTATCCCACTTGACTCACCCTTTTGGTTGTCCAGCTCAAAATTGCTGTCTTCGTTACCCCCGGTGATGGCATACGTTACACCATCCCCGTCTGGGTCTTTGGCGTGCACAATGGCCACTAGTGTCTCCGGGCCGGCGTCTTCCGAAAGAAAGGTTTTATATCTGCAGAGAGAGGGAGACAGTGATAGATAGACTCAGAACATCACAGATCCACCATCTGCTTCCCCTACACGGCCTCTGAAGCGTATCCCAGGGCACACACATACAACCACGCGGTCCCTGCACTGAGAAGAACCAGAGCAAATCCTAACATAAACACACACACATACTGCAGCTCTAATGATGATACACTAGCACCAGCTCCTTTATGTGTCTCCCAAACTCCTATCAAGGGAGATGATGTTCTCAAATAGAGCTCTATGTGTGTGTGTGTGTGTGTGTGTAGACGGCTCGCTTGCTTCACTGTGATTGTTGTCTTTCTGCTGAATCGGACCAAATGTCTGCCTCTCCTTCTGGCTACATTCAATAAATGCCAGGGCCGTATAGCCTGGTGCTCAGATATTGCAGGACCCTCTGCTTGGATCTGCTCTGATGAAATCCCATTGTGACAAAAAAAAGAGTGTAAAACTGTATATTCTTAGACACTCCAAAGAGATACTAGGAAAAAAGAGGGGGAGAATAAAAAAGAACACTAAAACTAAAATAGAACTAAAAATAAGAAATGAAATACACGTCAAATTAATATTTGTCAACTCAAATTACTAACCTAGTGCAAAAAATGAAATATACTAAAATGTATTTGAAATACATTTATTTTAAGCTAAGTATAATACAAATACATTTACATATTTATCTACTTAATAAAAATACTGTGCAATTGTACCTTTAGTATACTAAACTGCTATACTTAAAATTTGCTAAATTGCAACAACTAATTTTGTACTTAATGCACTTTAGTTGTGCGGAAATAGTGCTGAACTAAAACTACTTAAGTATATACTGAAGTTTAATTGATTGTGCTAAAGTGGAACTATTGCAAGTATACTTCAGATGGACTTTAAATATCTTGAATTTAAAGACCAATATTATTTGACATTAGGCACCATTGCGTTCTAAATAAAGGTAAATTATTGTCCTAAAATCTGCTAAATAAACACATATTTAATTAATTATGTGAGAACAAAAATTGGAGTGATTTGAGAGATCAACGATTAATTCTATAGTTGTGTAGTGATTATATGCAATATTTGATTGCAGAATTTTGTGACCAATCAGAATCAATTATTTCAAAAAGCTTTGCAATCAAAAGGAAAATGAAAGCAGACAGAAGAGAAGAATCATACATAGTTTGTGAAAAGACAGGGGCTTCATCGTTGACGTTGGCCATGCGGATACGGATGGAGGCTGTGCCTGTGCGAGGGGGCGTTCCCTTGTCCACAGCCACCACCGTGCACTCGTACATGTGGTTGGGTCTCTCATAGTCCAGCCTCTGACTCGGGCTAACCACCCCCTGAGATGAGATGTCAAAGTCCACGCTCTGGATGAAGTAGGACAGTTCTGCATTAAGGCCTGTATCACAGTCCCGTGCCAGAACTAGAAAGAGAGAAAGGGACGAAAGAGCCGTGTTAAACATCAGGTCACGTTGACTAAAGGCAACAGCTAGCAATAACACAGCAGTAAATTGTGGCGAAGGCAACCTTGGCGGAGATCTGCTCTGGGTCAGGCACAGAAAAAAGAAATTTCAGTTCTTAATCATGACTAGGCTTTCCTCAGACAGCTGTGTTCTCCTTAGGCCTGGAAAGTTCTGATATGGGGGTATTCACTATCAATTACAAGCTTTAATGACACTATGACCGATGCTTGTGTGGTTTTAAGGATGGATTTGTGTGTGTGTGTGTGTGTGTCCTTAACCATGCATGCAAAAAAACTTGCATTCAAAATTGTATGCAATAATTACTATTCATATACTATTAATAATATAAATTCACTTAATTCACCCCTAAATATATATATATATATATATATATATATATATATATATATATATATATATATATATATATATTTAATTAATATTATTATTATATATTATTAATATTTATATTATTAATAATATATGAATACTAATTATTGCAAACAATTTTGAATTTTGGTAGTTTATAAGCGTAAAATGATGTATAGATACAAAACTCAGAAAACTCTTAATATCATATATGATTTCAGAGTTTTGTGATATTTATGCCGTTAGAACACAGTGTAGCACTGAAAAGCTTGTTTGAAGTTGTTGGACGTCTAGTGCTAAGTGCTTTTTAAATTACGTACGGTGTCATATTAATAGAGCCAATATTAATTAAAACTATGTAGCAGAGGCCAATTCTATATTTGATCAATTTAAGTGCCCATCTGTCAGTGGCATGGCGAAAAGCTGCTGTTGACTGAAGCAGATCAAAAGTAAAAGTGGAGGAAGGCTTTGCTGTCATTAGGCCCAAAGCCAAAGTCAGGGTCCTGTATCATTATACTGCAGGCAAGCTGTCATCACACCCAGCTAGCCAGCACACTCATTTACTACAGCCACATGACGGCCCTCTAATCTCCAAGGCAAATAGCTAGCGCCCACAGTTGTAGCGAGGTTCAGCAGAAACCCTCTTTCTCTGGTTGTTAAACTGAGGACTTGTTGCGGCTGTAGGAAGCAGGTGGGTAAGGGTGGGTGTCAGTGCCCCGCACGCATATAAACAAGTTTCGGAGCGGCTGTGAACGCATGTGAAGTCATACAGCCAGGATTCAAACAGAAGGTTCATTAAAAATACAAGCCCTAATACACCGTCTCTTAGGGCTACCTATTACCATATTTAATGCATGCGAACGAGAGACTAGGGCTAAATTAAACATACCAGTTAGGCGGCTTGAGAGAGAGAGAGAGAGAGGGAGAGGGAGAGAGAGGCCAGTAGGAAGGTGGGCTAAGGTTGGGCGAGTTTTAAGTGCGTTGCTTCGCCGTGCGCTAAATCCTCTCTGAGAAGTTTTCCGTAAGATAATTGGAGCGCGTTCTGCACTTCTCTTCCTGCTAGGCCCTATTAAAAGCCAGCACCCAATTTACAGTCTAATCCTGTTTTAAGGTAAACAACAATAATAATCTTCTCTCCCTTCTGCCAGGCTTCGCACAGTCGACGATTGCGCCCTGGTTTTTCTTTTTTTTTTTTTTTCACTCACAACAGAACACATTTGATAAGCAAATAACAGCCCCAGCTGGTGTTTGTGTGAACCTGCTGCTTTTACACGTTGTGAGCGAGAGAAAGAGAGCGAGGGAGACGAAACGAGAAGAGAAAGAAGATACAGAGACAGAAAAAGAAAGTTGTCTTGCGTACCATACTAAAACAGAGAGCCAACTGGAATCAGAGGCAGGAACCGTTCTGTTTGCATACGGCGAACAGTGCGTGTTTTCATTTGGTGCAGTGATATGTAAACATAACTGAATTGCATAAACGCAGTTGGCATTCTAAATTAGTGCATCTGCCTCACAAAGCGTGCGGTCTGCCAGGTCTGACTCGCTTCTGTTCCTTGTTGCTTTGCTTTTCTCTCTTTTCTGCTTCTTTTCATCAGTGTCGTAGGTTTGTGCACAACAAAGTCTAAATGAAGAATAGTTCATCATTCTGCAGAGAAGGTGAGGGGCTCTTTGAAACGGTGGGCAGCACAGAGCTTTTCGATCTCTGATGAGCGCGGGATGAGAAGAATTTCCTGGCTGCTGAGCACATTTGCTTCTGTTCGATAGTAAGATAACTATTAGATTGGAAATTGTTAATACAACTGAATTAGAGATTTAAAAAAAAAGAAACATGCATGTATGTGCTCACACATGTATAATATATGAATTCTGTCTAAGCCTAAATTAAATCTGTTCATCATATAAAGCAATCTTATCTCTTCTTCACAACTTGAATTAAACTGCTCAGTTAAACTTTCTGACCTTTTTAGGATCTTCTTAATTTTTGTTACCAGCACTTTTAATGGAAGGACAGTAACCTCTCAAGTTAAAATATCTCATTTTGTGTTTTGAAGATCAAGTCTTATGGATTTGGTTGGACGTGAAGATAAATTACTCATGACAAATTTGGAGACTATCCCTTTAATAATGAGGGTTAGAGGTTTGCTCAAATCCCAAATGCTACTTATGAGCAATACTAACATAATAGTAATGCCTGCTTTAGCAAGCACCAATAATTAGGGCTTATGAATATTCAAACAACTAATGCACTCAAACCTCTTTCTGAAACGCAACACGACATCTCATTCATGTTTTTTTAGGCTTCTAAAACACCTTCAATTACAGTGATAAGATTGCAGATGGGGCCAGCACAGAGAGATAAACAGGTCCCATCCTATTAACGCTTGTGGTTTAGAGGAGGAGGAGGTCAGGCATGCCTCTTCTTCAGAGCTGTCTTTCTCTATCAGACATGATTATCTGAAGAATATGGAGGGGGTCGAAGCCCCCCACCTGGCCACAGCAGAGATCTCACCTCTATTGCTGGTTCACAGTCTCCGACCTGTGGTTATAGAGCCCACAATGTCAGCAAAGACACAAAATGGAGGGTTGATGGTCTGACTAGTTTGACAGAGCTAGTCGGGAGGATGAGAGATTGGAGAGGAGAGGAAGACGGGGGCAGAAAAGCTTCTCTGCCTGGAAGCCACTGAGCTGGCTTTGATTACAATCCATTTACCACCCAGAAAGCACTGCCATAATGAATTATTTCATAATTACAGGACTGAGTTGAAGAGACACTCGCCCCCACAGAGCAAGCGGCAACAGCACCTGCCTTAAGAGCGGGACTGCCGAGGGAAAAACACGGACAGAGAGAAAGAAAGTGAGACAGACAGAGAAAAATCAAGAAACAGACACTCACCCTGCAGTAAGGATGTGCCAGTAGGGGTAGTCTCAGGGACGTTGTCTCGACTGTATATGGAGTGCATAAATTCTGGTGTGCAATCATTCTCATCTGTGATGTGAACCACCACCTGCATAAGTAAGAGAAAGAGACAGAGAAAGGAGCATTACTATGTGGACAAGTATGGAAACCTGAATGGTTATAAATCTCCTTGAAAATACTCAAATAGCTTCATCACTACATAGTGAATCTTTAAAGGTCTTTAAAGAATCAGAATCACTAGACAACAGTAGTAATAGAGTTCAATGAAAGGTGAGTGCAGAAGCATTAGCCATCAATTCAATTTCATCTTCTCTAATTACGAAAAGCTTAAAAATGCTTAAAAATGTTAAATGCTATCCACAATGTTGACGCCAGAAATATTTTTTGATATTATTTTACTAGTGGGTGCAGGATACTATACATAGTTCTGTGACATAGTATACCCAAAAATTCTTCATACACTGGACTTCCAGTCAAATTTGGGACCAAATATTATTCAATCACTTTGACCTGACCATGTGTTCTTTATTGCTAATGAAACATTTTTACACCCCAAACTGAACATAATTAAGAATTAGGTGAGGTGTGGACACATTTACCACTTTTCTGCAGGATTTTGTGGATGAATTTATGTTTTTCGCATTAATTTTCTGCCCAGACCAACAGTTTGAAAGTGACTTCTGGGTGAACGTTGCTTCATGAATTACTAAGCAATTTTCAATCGAATTTCTCAGAAATTTCTTTAATGCGAACACTAAAATAGCTCTTGGGACAGAACTTCTTGTGATGCCGCATTCAAAATGCCAATCAGAACAATATTGATATTAAAACAGAACATTTGGAAACCAGCTAATCAGAATGACATTTAATAATTATTTATCACACAACCTCTGTGCAAATATTCTCCATACTCCATATTCTGCATATTGATTACAAACATCCCAATATTTACAACATTGCAAGAGTAAGTGAGCTACAAACATTTATTACTCATCACCTGACTGATTGGGTTGAAATTTTCTTTCTATTTTATCTATTTTATTTCTAAAATTCAGTAAATGACAATTTAAGAAAAAAAAATAAAATATATATATATATATATATATATATATATATATATATATATATATATATATATATATATATATATATATATATATATATATGAAAATGTTCTTTGGTCATCCAGCTTCTTGGAAAGATGGCTGACCTCAATATTTGCACAGAATTCAATCCGTAAAACAGGGTCTAAAACCCTGTATGAGCATGGATAATTTAGTGTCCTGAGTCACTTGGCTTTCTGGAGGCTTTCGGTTAAGTAAGAAGGCATAAGAGAGAGGAATAACATTAAAAGAAGAGGCCGAAGCAGAACAGAGCAGCTGCAGCAGAAGCCACTAAATTCAAATGGCTCAACCACCCCACAAACACACACAGAAACCCCAGTCAAACTCAGTGTGTAGAATGTAATGTAGCAGATCTCAGCTGAAACTCAGACGATAGTTTATGGAAGGGCGGTATTTACATTCAGGCTTCTCTCTGTGCAGCGATTTGTGAGCATTCAGACAGAATACTGGCACAGTATTTGACTTTGACCGAACAGAGGCAGAGGGAAAGCAGGGTACGTGTTCTCAGTGGGAGCGTTAGTCATGGTGAGGGTGAGTCCCGCAGAACTGCTTATCTCAGAGGAACAGCACTGCCAAGAGGGAAAAGTTCCTTACACTTAACACACGGCACTGTAGCTGATCATACAGCTCTGAAACCGTCAGGCCAGAGCCTTAAAACCCATGTAGCTCTGCATTACTGGTTTCTTTTTCTCTGCAGTTGTCCCTCAGGAATCTGCCCAAAGGAGGAAACGTTCTGTGTGTGTTTCATAGCTGCTGGAAGTTGAATATGGCAGTAATGAGACTGATGTCTGCTGCTGGAGGAGAATCACTGCTAATAACAACAGCAACAGGGGTCTAAAAGAGATGAAGAGTCTTAATGTAGAACTTCATCTTTATGAAATCATTTTTCACATGCTAAGCGGACAGATGCTTATTCTTTGCTAATTTTTGCTTTTCTTGTTTTTTTCCAGTCTCCTCCCCTATTGTCTCTTATTTTCTCTTCTCTTCTTATTATTTTTCTTCATCTCATTCCATCTGGTTTCTTTTCCTCTCATCTTCTTGTTTAGTCTCGTCTCTTCTCCTGTTGTTGTTGACTCTGGTTTTGCCTTGTCTCTTTTATTCTCACTTTGCCTTGTCTTTTGTATCATTTCATTTTTTAGTCTCCTCTCTTCTTGTTTCTCCTGGTCTCTTTTCTTCTCACCGTCTCACTTGCCTTGTTTAGTCTCTTCTTGTCTCCTCTCATCTCACCTGTCCTTTTATCTTGTCTGTCTTTGGTCTCGTCTTTTCTCCGGTGACCTTTTCTATTCTCTTTTCCCACTGTCTCACGAACACATTTAGTCTCTTATCCCTTTTGTCTCATTTAATTTTTTAGTCTCCTCTCTTCTTGTTTCTCCTGGTCTCTTTTCTTCTCACCGTCTCACTTGCCTTGTTTAGTCTCTTCTTGTCTCCTCTCATCTCATTTGGACTCATTTCTTCACTTTTCATCTAATATCATTTTTTTTCTTTTATCCTCATCTCCATACTTTTCTTCTAACATTTTGTTGCATTTTAACTTTTCTAGTCTATTGTATTGTCATCTCTTCTCATGACCTGTCCTTTTATCTTCTCTCTTCTGGTCTCTTATTGTCTCATTTGACCTTTTCTAGCCTCTTTTTCTGCTGTCTCATCAACACATTTAGTTTCTTCTTGTCTCATCTCATTTAATTGTCTCCTCGCTTGCATGTCTCACCTTGTCTTTTTCATCTCTTATTGTCTCTTATTGAATTTCTTTCATCTTGTTTCATTTCATCTTTTCTACTCTCTCCTCTTTTGTTTTGTCTCAACTGATCTCCTCTCTGGTTGCATCTCATCTCTTTTTCTTTTCTAGTCTCGTCTCATCAGGATTGTTTGTCTAATCTCTTCTCTGTTCATTTAGTCTTGTCCAGGCTAGTCTCTTCTGGCCTTGTCTCTTATCTTCTCCTCTTCTCTCATTTTGCTCCGTCTCATCTCTGTTCCAGCCTGTCGTACTCATGAAGTCGTCTTCACAGATGGTGTAATCATTTGGCAGGGGGCAGTGACTCCGACAATTATCTAAAATGTGCGAGTGTGTGTGTGACTGGTGCTGGCACAGACACAGGTACACATCATTGTGTCTCAGCCAAGTCCATCAAGAGGACTCAATTAATGTGGAGGAACTTCTGCCAAACAAAGAAGATCAACACGGAACAACAACAGTGTGAGCAACACGCACACACAAATGGATACATTTGTGCCTTTAATGACAGCAACAACAACAACAACACAATGGGTAAAATACATCGCACATCTGTCATATTTCTTTGCCTTTGTCTCTTCACTTCATCTTACACGTAAAGACAAATAAGTGGTAACAGCCACAGCTGTGGTGTGTTTGATGGCCTCAGCGCCACACACAATCTCTCATTAGTGCTTTTCTGCTGATATGTGTTTGTCTCTGTTTGTGCTTGCGTATGCCTTCATGCTTATGTGTGAGTGTTACTGTGTGTATCAAAGCATCCTCAGAAAGTACTGGATGTATCATGATGTGAAGAATGACTGACAGCCACACATCTTAATGTCAGCCCTAAGCCGGTTTGTCGCATTAAGTATGTGAGAGAAAACAAAATATGAGTGGGAAACCAGAACCAACAAAACAACAAGTTATTTACTTCTGTGCTAACTGTACTTTTGGGGATAGAAATGGTTGAAGGCCAAGGGAAGGAGCCGTTTAGATAGCTAGGTAATCGTGTGCTGACCTCTGCCATGTTGCTCAGTCCTGTATCTGGTTCGGAAGCTCTGACTTGCAGGTGATGGAGATGTTGTCCACTCTCAAAATCCACAGTTCGTGTCAGGCTGAGCGCCCCACTCTCCTGGTTTATGCTGAACAGGTTGCTTGGGTTCACCAGCAACATATAAGACAGAGTCTTCCTTTGGAAAGAGATAGCCTGGACCAATGCCACCCTACAGACACAAAAAGGAAATAAAATCAGTGCACAGGCCAGCATATCATTTATTCACTATGTATCCTATTAGAGAATGAAAACTACAGCTATGTTCCAAAACTTGTGAGCTAACGAGACAGTATTTAATAACATTAAAAAAGCATTCAAAATGCATAATTAAATAAGGACTATTTCATACAATATTTGTGTTTGCTATGTACAATACCATTTAAAATGCTGGGGTTAGTAAGAATTTGTAATGTTTTTGAAAATAATCTCAAAAACAATTATTTTATATTCTGAAATATTATAGTTTAAAATATTATTATTATTATAATGTCTATTATGATACATTTTAAAATGCAATTTATTCCTGTGATGGCAAAACTGAATTTTCAGCAGCCAGACTTCCTTGTGTCTCATCATGGTCCTTCAGAAATCATTATAAAATCAGTGATATGCAATGGCCAGCTTTGACAATAAGCCACCAAAAAAAAAAAAAAAAGGCCCATTAGTGGCCAAAATACAGTGACCTCTCAACCTCCTGCCATACAAATGCTGTCAGTGTCAACAAAGCTTTGGAATGCATCTGCTTTTATAGGCAGCGAGGCAACTAACAAGATTTTAGAAAAGGGCTAATGTCTCTAATGAATGTCTGAAATATCTTGGTTGTTCTTTGTGGCTCGCGTCCCCCGTCATCTTCCCCTTCCACGCTCTTTAACTTTAATATGGGTCTCTATTCCTCTCTTTTTAATATGTCTCTCTTTCAAAGATTAGCTGTCCTCTCCTCCTTCACACAGATTATTATGCTCAGTTCTGTGCCAGTGCCCGAAGGGAGAAGTTCAGACACAGCTCTTCATGTTTATCCAAAAGTTTCTTTTAATAAATATTTGAATTTGAACACGCTTTCAAATTCAGAGCCTGGGGACAAAATGATGCATCTGTGTTCCCCCTGTCTTCCACAACCCCCTCTATTCAGTCCGTCCCCCTTCTCTCAACCTCCGCTATCCCTCCGGGGGAATTGTTTCATGCAACAGATGACGCATAATGCTTTGGAGTTGGCCATGTTCACACAATCCTTCTCTTACCCTCTAATGAGCAGGAAATTCTGAAGCTTTTTTACATGTAGATGCACACAAACACGCCCACTAACACACAGCTTCCTGTACTCACGCTTGGCCCACCCCGGTGCTCTCTGGGATGTAGATCGTGTAGGTGGTGTTGGTGAACTGAGGGGGCCGGAAGCCAGCCAGTATGAACACAGAGGTGTGTGGACCCCTCCTGCCCTGCAAATCCACGGCCTGGACGGTCAGTGTGTACTCCTTACTGGGGGTCAGAGGTCGTCCTGTGGTCCTCACTTCTCCTGTTGTTCGGTCCACTTCAAAGGAGTCTTCTCCACCTATCACAAAATACACACCCATTTAATGTAGCAAATAAAATATAAAATAAAATAAAACAAAATATAAGGGTGATATATATATATATATATATATATATATATATATATATATATATATATATATATATATATATATATATATATATATATATATATATATATATACTTTTTTTTAAAGATCCATAGGTTTCTATTGGGTTTCTATTACAATTATTTTGTAATCTATATTTTTATGATTTATTATTTTGAGCTATATTCATAAATTATATTGTAATCAGTGTTGTCATTGTTAACTAAATTTAATAACTATTTTTATGATCCAAATGTTTGAATAAGAATGAAGAAGCAATAAATGAAATAAATAAAATATTAGATAAAAATTTTGTAAACTTAAATTTGAAAAATGTTGCACTAACTGAAATAAATTAAGTTTTTAGTACTAAATATAACAATTAAAACTTATATTAAAATGCAACTGAAAATGTGAAAGTAAAACCTAATTCAAAATATGACTATGTACATTAATAGTAAAGAAATTATACTAAATACTAAATTAATGTTTATGGTAGTAGTAGCATACATTTATTTAATGCCATGTCACCATCTTATGCTATTTTTATGGCAAAAACAGAAACTAACTTTAAATAAAAAATTAGTATATTAAGACACATATTATAGTATTGTACAGTAGAAACAACCTGCCTAATTTTAAAAATGATGACTTGTGGCATGTAACCAATTTAAAACATTGCCCAAAAACTGTGATGTGGCTCTTGTTTATAATCACATATTAAAAGAGCAACTCTTGTAAAGTTCAGCTCAAAGTGCAAGAGCATAACAAAGACAAAGTCACAAAAGCCTTGGAGTCTTTTTACACACATTAGGAGTGAGGGACCCTTCTGCCAGCTGTGGTTCAGTGCATCTGTGTGTGTGAGGAGCAAAATGCTCCCCTCCGTTCCTCCTTCAGGAAAATAGTAAGACAAGAGCTCATTTTAACTGCTGTCCCCTTGAGCATGTCGTTATTTGGGAGCAGAGGAAGAGGAGGTGGATGAAGAACACAGCTGCTAAGGCGGAGCAGATCTCCCAGCTGTACCCGCTCCTGCTTCAATGCTCATCTGCTACAAGCAGAGGTTCTGATCAGAATCACGCTTGATTCTGTCCTTACAAGCTCTCTCTCTCTGTTAATGGTGTAAAATGAAGATCTATTCCTACTTTGCAGCTTATTCTAACTAAGAATTGCACACTTAAACAGGAAAACATTGGGCGACCTCAAATTAATGTTTGGTGTCTTGTTTAGGGACGGGCAGCTCTAAGAACAAAACTGAAAATTTAGGTACACATTTACATGCTACTAAACAAAAAGAAATGATGATCTGACAACAATTATTTTACCAGCTATATCTGCCTGCACTACAAAGATGATTGATTAGTCATGTCTAAAGGATGTTGTAAGGCAAAACATACAATAGAGAGCCTGTAGCCCTTAAGCTGTGAAGATATTCATAATAAAACATGGCCTTGATTTTGTTAAGGGCAATTTTTCATTAAAATACTAAGCAAATTAATTAAGTGTCACTGTAAACCATAGCATGGCTGGAATGCCAAACTGACCAATTATGGTAGCATTTTAATTTCAGTCTTATTTCTACAGAATCAAGGTCAAAAATCTGCTTACCCGGAACAATACCCTTTTTGTCCTACATGGACTAGTAATTTATTCTCTGTCAGCGCAAATCTATTTAAACTGACAATGAACGACATTCAACTAAAAGACAGATCAAAAACTTGGAGGTAGAGTACTATAAAAGACCGAAAGACAGAGTTTATAAACATCAGAGTGTAATATCACCAGAGACAGAATATTTATAGCAGAGTCTAAATCCTTATGGACAGAGAAGTAATTTTGTAATGTCACAACATATCAGATGATGAATGACTGGCCATTATGAGAGGTTATGATGTTTCTGAAGATGTCCTGGAGGTACAATAAAACCAGTACGGCACACCTGTCCCAACATACACATACACTCACACATATACGTGCAGATCAGAGTTGTATGCATAAATCACATTTAGTCCGTTTGCTTCTCACTAATTAGACTAAATTCTAAGCATGCCTCAGATTCATTTAACCTTTTTTGCTCTCTGTGCACTAAATTAAATCACTTAAACACAACTGAATAACTATGGAAACGGCATGAATTACATTAGTCACTTAGTGTTTTATGCTGTTTCTATAACAGTGTTAACCAGCTGGCTTGTTAAAAAGATATGTCATTGCCATTGTTTTAAAATAAAAGGGTGTCTATGGTATGAAAACAAAACAAATTTCTCTCAAACCTGAGCTCCAGCTAACACCTTTCCATTTTAAGGGGTTAAAATTATTGATTATGTAATGTCTGCCTGCATGTGAGACATCAGTTTAATTCCCTTTTCATCTAAAATGGGCCAGTGTTCAGGCAGAATGATTGTATAGATATTTTTTCAATGGTCAAAGAGTCTGATCGTCAAACCCACCATCAACTAAAAGGAAGTGAGCTGTTCCCACTGAGCCATCGCCACTTCGGGCCACGAGCTTGTAAACCACAGAGCCAGCACCAGTGTCAGGCCCAACGGCTGCCAGGTAGGGGTAGGGGAACATAGCCCACTGAAGATCTGACAGGTTGGGGAGGGTCAGAGTCAGCCGGCACAGGTACCATTCATCACCTAGAGAGAGAGGGAAAAGTTCATAAAGAAACACATCACATACCAAAAACACTTTTGAGACATTGTAGAAGTTTTATGCATTACAATAAATAAAATAACAATGCAAGTACACTTTCATAAAGTTCATTGTTATTTATCAGGACAAAATATCAAATTAAAAGATGATGCACAAAATGTTTTTAGTTTTATGCATTACAATACATTAAATAATGTAAGTTCATGCAGTTATTTATGAGAAAAAAAATACATTAAAATTAAATATTGTCATTAATTAGTAATTATTGTAAATTAGTAATTACTTGAACATGGGAGGAAACTATTGTGCTTTCAAAGGGAACTGAGAGTAATTAAGAACTTGGACTGGAAACTAATGGAATAGCAACAAACTTAACCCTCCCCAGAACACCTTAGCAACAAACGGCAAAGATAAAAAAATAAAAATGCATAATAATACAATAGGCCCCAATGAGAGAAATCCAAGGCCCTCTCTTCTTCCCTCTCATGATACTCTTCTTGTTTTATCCCATTCATTGTCTTCGTTTTGGAGAATGTTCACAATGCTCTTCATAATATCTGTAATCTCTGCAAAATATCCCAAATACATCTACCAAGCCGTAGTGTTGCATCTATAGCCTCTGAAAGCACATTTTCTAATCCAAATACCCGCCAAAAGAGCAGGAGGGAAAGGGAAAGCCTTTAGCCACCCTGAGTTCAGTGACGCCTCTCGGCTTCAGACTGTCATTCAGCCCGAGGACGCTCGGCTACAAGAGAGAACTGACATTTCTGTAGAACACATCATCTCTGACTTCCCCTGTAGGTCCTGAGGAAGTTTGCTGTCAGAGACACGATCCGCTCCCTCAGACGGCCTCGGAAGATCAGACAGAGAAAGAAAGTACTTAACAGAACAGAAATATCTTTTTTGGGGTGTTTTTGTGTTCTCTTTTCTCTGTTGTTTGTTTGTTTCCACACTTGCATCGTGTTGTTTTTGACATTTCATGCAAAAGCGAGACAAGAGTGAGAATAAGAAGAAACTTCACTTCTAAGCACCTCGTCAAGAGGGAACATACTACTGTTACCCTCACTTCCTGTGTTTCATAGCCATGCTTTGGAGTATGTCAAAAGAGACTGATCGAGGGAGATGCAAGGAAAAGACGAAAGACACAACGAGAGCAAAGAGATACAAGGGTCGGGGGCTTGGGTGTCTTGCCTCTATGTTTCCATGTCTCTGTGTTGTGAACGTCTGCAGAGTCAGGATGTGTCGTGCAAACGGATGGACTGGAGCTCAGTCAATAAAACCACATTAATACAAGCAGAGTGAAAACACAAACCAACAAACCCCCACAGATCACTGCATATGTGAAAGCCAACAAAAAGTGACATTCTCTATGCAAATACATGTAAATCCTGTCAAAGTTGCTGTTGGTGTAATCAAATTCTGTGGCTGTCCACTTGCCACTGTGATTCACTGACGTTTGATGATAATACAGATAAATTATCAGAGGTCTACATGACTGAACCTAGCAAGATGTATGCTAATACATGCATAAATGTATCCAAATAAAGGGACATCGGCTTTAGCAGCAAGGCCTTACTGAATACATTTTATTCAATTTTTACGTCAGGAACTGTATATTAGAGTGAAATGATATTATTTAATGAATTTGCTAAATGAAATAACATTCTGTGTTAAAAAATATTTTTAATTTATAACAAAAGACCAAAAATAAACTGTTAGAATAAAAGGTTATATAATTTTCATATATACTATACTGTTTATATATATATATATATATATATATATATATATATATATATATATATGAATAATGAATCATATTTATGCACTTTTTCTCAAAATGGGGGACGGTATTGAGTGTTTTTGTTCAAATTATGGTTGGAAGACAAGGCAAAGGTAGGTGACTTCCTGTGGCATGAGCGGGCAGACAGACACTTCAACTCTGTCTGATACTGTTTGTGTAATGTAGGGGCTCCTCATTTTCATATGTGTCTAAAGATCTGCGTTCTCCATGTGGAATCAAAGACCCTAGAAGCGACCCTTCCTACCTCACACTGAGCTCTGTGTGCAGCCCACCATGGGGTGGCCTAAAGGTCCAACAGATGTGGATCAAACTCCAACAGCCAACACCCACACCTGAGAGGCTAATGAGACACAGGCTCAGTCAACAAACCTCCAACAGGGAGAGGGCAGTTCAAGGGACGCCCGAGGAACCCTGGCGAGGGTTTCAACAAATGTATCTCTACCCAACATCTTCAAAACAGCTGTCACAGTATCACGACATCCTGAAGGAATATAAACACCCCTCATACTGAGAAAATAAGGGAGGAAGGATCGGGTAAAAATGCTTTTTAGCTATGATAGAAATAGTAAAAAAAAGCCTGTCTGGTAATGAAAGAGTGTGATTTTTCTATCTGTTTCATGACTGGGCATCTTGCTCTTTGTTTCAAAAGAACAATATGGAACCCAAACTGGGATGTCTTTCTCACCCTGTGCATAAAACACAATGAAACAATTGCTTGATCTTTTTCAGCATCGCAGTTTGGAAGTTCAGATAATGTGGGGAAAAATCTGAGGAGAAAGCGCAAAGACCTTTGTGCATTTGTTTATGCCTCGCTAAGCCAAGCTAAGCCCGGATGGCGTGAAGCAAAGCGTTGGATATAATATGCTCCGTGTATAAATAGCTGGTGAATTTTATCTAAGTCCACCCAAAGCTCCGTACTAATTTGAATATCAATACAGAAGATGTCACGGATTGCTACGTTAAAAGAAAAACAACAAGACGAAGAGCGGATAAAGAAAGAGGGATGGAAACTGTGCGTGCTGTGTTTGTGTTGTGTTTTTGGCCTAATTTGGTGTACGGTAATTTGGTGAGAGGATGTAAAAGAAGCCGATGCCGACTGGGGAAAATTAGATTCCATTCAAAGAGACTTAAACGGTCGTCAGCCGCATCGAACATGTGCAGCTTTCTTTTGTTACCATGTTTGTCTGCATCTAAAGAGCAACTCAAAGGAACTGGAGGATGGGAAGAATACGATGCGATGCCTTTGAGTGGATATGAAGCAATGAATCAATGCTGATTCACCATAATTGCAAAACACAACTGACAGAGGAAATCTGTATTGCTTAGAGTTTGCTATTTCATGATTTCACAGATTAAAGTTATGTTTTATATATGGACCCACTTTATATTAAGTGGCCTTAACTACTATGTACTTACATTTTAATTAATGATTTAGTACAATGTACTTATTGTGTACATACATGTTTTTACATTGTACTTATATTTTAAAAAAACTACATGTAATTACATCTGTATTTAATTTCTGTAATTACTTTTATAATTACACTGTTAACCCATACTTTACACCTTAACCCACCCCTAAACTTACCCATACCTCCAACCCTCTCCCTAACCTTACCCCAATCCCACCTCAATAGCAGCAAAAGTGTCTTACAATACAATATGAACACAATAAGTACATTGTACTTATAAGGCCACCTAATATGTTATATGTATATGTTATATATATGTTATATGTACATACACACACACACACACACACACACAGGTGCATCTCAGAAAACTTGAATATAATGAAAAACTTATTAAGTGAAACTTTCATATATTCTATGTTGATATGTTTAAAAATAATAAAGAAAAAAAGAATTGTCCATTTTGATGTCATGGTGACTTTAAAACTTCACATTTTTGGTAAACTCTCTATTTTAATATAATCCAACATCTTGAAAACTATGCCATTGTTGGTCTGTTTGAGAAGGACTACAGTACATCAGCACCAAACCAAAGACTCTAAGCAGCCAGAAACCACGTCTCTTCTCACTCTGAGCCCTTCCTGATACCGTGTCCCTGAAGTCCCTCTTACAGCTGGATACCTCCCTAATGGACCACCCTGAACAAATGATCTGGAATTACACACACACACAAACAGCATAGGGAAAGACTTGCAGGTGTCTTGGTGAATGACAGTGTAGGCCAAGTTGTCATAGTGACTGGGACATTGCAGGTGTCCCCCTGAGTCAAATCTCCACTTTGCAGGGTTAAGTCTTTGTGACATGCAAACAGCACGCCGGTGAGCTTGTGTAATTGCCTTGTCCTTGCTGGGCTGGCAGAAGCAGTTTTTGCGTTTCGGTCTAAAAAGGGGAGCTCTTTCATGCTCAATTAAACACTCAACGATGTATATCTCATTGTTGTTCTGATGACATGCTTTTCCAGGGATGTAATTAAGTTTTCAAATCAGGGCCTTTGTCTTTTTCTCTCTCTGTCACCCTTACTCATGAACTGCACACTGAAATTCCTCTGGGTGAGAAGTCTCAGAGAGTGAGAGAAACATTTTTAACTCTACTTTTTTTGTGGATTTTAGTCATAGTTATATCTACTCAAAACATCAGCAGACATACAATATTTGCACAAAGCTGCTCCAGAATTTGTTTTTAATCAGGCAAAGACCAAACTCATTCAGGTGATCTCGAAGCGATTGATTTGGTGTGGATCCAAGCACGTTCGCCATCTTCATATATGCCTAAATGCACTGAACGAATTAGAAAAATGCATTAGAAATGCTCAGAACAAGCCAGGAGCAAAAACAGCATCTCGCACTGAGCAGGGTGAAAGGACTCTAGCTTGATGAACCAAACACCCAAACACACACACAAAGGGAGAGAAAGCATGACCGTTAGTGTAGGTGTGTAAGTGCGCATACTAATCTGTAGGCAGTGACAGAGGGCAGTGTGTGACACAGACAGGGCCTCATTATTGAAGTTCTGTGTGTGTGTTTGTAGACTGTGGGGGCTGCTCTGACCCAACCAGAGCACGAAAGCACAGCGCATCCTAATTAATGATCTCGCATTGTGGCCCACTTTTAGTCAAACCATATCACACACACACACACACACACACGCACACGGTAAATAATTTCATCCTCAAACTGTTCTTACATCATTGTTTACTTGTTTAAAATATAACTGATGCCATTGTTTTAATAAAGTATTGTTGTTAGCAAACCATAAATGTTTTTGTCTTAAACTACTGTTCAACATTTTGGGGACATTTGATTTTTAAAATGTTTTTAAAGAACCAAATGTTACAAGTGTGATTGCATCATATATTAATTGCTGTTAATAGTGTTCATTGTCTGTTTACGTCTTTAATTCATTTTTGGGAAAATGTCTGCCATATGCACATAAACTGACAGTAACCACTGTTAAGCTAATATTGTTCAAACTTAATTTTCTATAAAGTTGCTTTGATTTGTATTATAAAAAGCACTATAAAAATAAACTTGAATTGAATCAATGTCACATTATTTTTTCAGGATTCTTTGATGAATAGATAGTAAAATAAATAGAAATGTATTAATAGCATTAATTAAAAAAAAAATTAATGCAAAAGTCTTATATATATGATTAATAGCAATTAAAAGCATATAGCCATATATATTACCCACGTCTCTCTGAAACGTTTTACAGAGAGAAATTCATCACAAAGACAGTTATAACATGCTGCTTCTCTCCTCCACTCTCATTTAGACGCAGTTGTTGAAAAAGAAACATAATTCACACACACGACTCCACGCATCATACACATTCACAAAGTTTCCTGCAGGTTAATTAAGCCCATTTTTCACCGCTGATGAGAGCATGCAGAGGGAGAGATGGGGGGAGGAACTAAACACATATAATTATGTTTCCTCTGTTCTGTTGATTTCAAACCGACAACTGTGTGGGATGTTCTTCCACACACACACACACACTGTCCTTGTCTCTCACTGACAAATGTACCTGCTCTATTCTCTTCTATGTTATATCAAAGCTCGGGCATGTTGTATATTTCATACACTGCCATCTAAAATACAAGCACCAGGGGGAAAAAGGAAAACAGACTTTCAAAAAAACGACAGAGAGAGCAGCGGAGCTGTTACACAGAGGAGAGAAACCACTCAGATAAATGCAACAACACGACTAAGAGATCCTCCATCTTAGTGATGTGTTTTCTCTCTCTCTCTCTCACTCTCACTCCCCTTTTTCCTCTTGCTCTTTATTTCCATTTCATTTCAGCGGCTGAGATCTGATTGAAAGCCCTGAGGCAGTTTATGGACATACATCCTCACTCCACAGTGAAATACTGAGAGAGCCGGCATGCAGGACAGCACAGCGGTGACCTAAACCACAAAAACACCCAGAAACACACTCACCACTCTAAACCGGTCACCAACTGTTCCTCCTTTCTGTGGAAACTGGACAAAAATCAGACCCACACTTAAAAATAAAGAAATGCTTCAGCCAACAACCATCTTCCAGAATTTTCTCTTCTTCAACTGGTTGAAAGGGTCTTTGGAGATTAAACATCGTCGTTTTTCTAATGAACATAATGTTCTCATTGAAATTATTTTAACTGCGCTTTTGGATAATCCAAAACAATTTGTTGACAAAATGTACCTTCTTTTTTAATTTCATCACTGTGCATTATAAAACATCACATTTTCGCATCTTTCAACAACTTAAGTTAATCAAGACTTCTATAGTTACATGTAACAAATGCTGATGGTGCCTACTTTATACAATGCATGCTATTGTTTTCTTTTCAAATTATGTTTTACTTTTATAATTGCAATGGTTACTAAGCATTGTTGTTAGGCAATCTTAGTCAAGAGCACTCGATGGAAAAACTAGAACATTCTATTTTACCATAGTCAATTTCGTTTTTAAAATGTTACCATATTGGTTGGTGCTGTTCACAACTAAACCATTTTAGACCAGCTACAACACAGCTGTACAACCTTAAGTTGTATAACCTGATTTTCCAACAGAGGGTCAAAGTAAAGCTTAATTTCATAATCTTGTTCTGTAGATGATTAGAGTGTGTCAGAAATCATCTGGGATGCTGGGATTAAGATGCTGTCTGACCACAGAGACAGAGAGATAGTAAAAGGCTTAGAAACATGGAAGGCAAGCACTTCTCTCTGACCACTCGTGAGCGAATCAAAGCCCAGTCAGCAGAACACAGAAACTCAATTAGAGGCTCTGCATGTGTGTGCAAGGGTTACGGCTGCTGAGTCCTAAGGTGAGATAATGACCGTGATCAGCACCAGCACACACCTCTCAAAGGAAGCCTGCCAGTACGGCAAACGCTCTCTCTCACTCTCCTGGATGGAGTGGAGCCGTTATTTCAAAGGATGTCTCATTAACTCTGATCTGCTCCAACTCTGACCTGGAATCATTAAAAGGCAAGAGAACTCCTCTCTATGTCCCCTCACACATGCTCCATGCCATGACTTGGCAGTGTGAAACCAGAAAGCGTGGAGGGCGAAGAGGCCCTGAGAGGAGGTGGAGAAGCAAGTTAACTTTGTGTTTGTTTGACTTAACTCAGTTAAGTCTGTACTGTCCAGTCTTGACTGACATGTCTTTATGTGATACCTGCCATTTCATATGACTTTTCACTATAGTTTAAAGTAGTGGTTCTTAATTGTTTTTGGTGTTGCCCTACTTTTAAAGATGAAAATGTATACCCACCACATCAAAAAATTTTAATAATAAAAAATAAAAAAACATTTATATAAATCATTTTAATTTCACAAATATATAAAATAATATATTCACAAATATAAGGATACATTTATGTAATAAAAAATGTAATATGCGATAGCAATGCTGAATTTTCAGCAGCCATTAATACAGTCACATGATTCTTGAGAATTATTTCTAACATGCTGACTTGATGGTTAAGATCCATTTCTTATTATTATTGCTGAAAAAAGCTGTGCTGCTAAAAGTCTTGTGGAAACCATTATACTTTTTTTCAGGATTCTCTGATTAATAGAAAGCACATTTTTTGTAACAATGTAAAAAACACTTTCATTGTCTTATAATATGCATTTGTTTTTACCTCATATGCACAATGACTCCCAAACAATTTATTTAACGATTCATTTTCCAAACACCTCCTTTCTGTGACACTAATCTGTGGTGATTGGTCCGACTGACAGTTGGTTGAGTTCATTTCCATTTCATCATGCCTGTAATGCCTAATAAACCTGCATTTGTGAACGCAGTGCTGCTTTGTGTACAGTCGTTATCGGGGGAAACAGCTATTTTAACGTTCCAAAAGCAGCACCTAGTGGCAAAGAATGAATTTGCATTTTCATTCAGACCAATGCGAAAATCTGCTTACATAAGAGATTGCTCATTTCCACGTCTTCCTCACAGTGTTAATTTTGACACAAAATTTTAATTTAGTTTTAGTCTTAGTCTTTTGACTATAATTCTTTTTAGTTTTAGTCAAGTTTTAGTCATCTGATTTGTTTTAATTTTAGTCTTATTTTAGTCGACTAAAATTGCTTGGTATTTTAGTCGACTAAAATAAGACTAAAATCAATAACAGATTTACTAGACAATTTTTTACAGCTGGTATAGGAAACAAACTTAACCAAAATATATAAAACACAAATTCAACTTTATTTCAACACAACTGTGTCTTTATTTCGATTCAAAAGCTTTTATGCAGCAACAAACACTGTCATGATAATGTAAACAATAACTAGCTGCCAATTGACCATCAATAAAAGAAAAATAAAGTTAGGTCCAGGACCTTAAAGCTTACAGCTGAGCTGAACAATAAGTGCATACATTTAAAGTAAATATTTAATAAGTTGGGTGGATAAAAAAAGTAACAAGATTTTGTAAGGTATTAATTTGTCTAGGAATATTGTATGTTTTAAATACTACAATATTGCTAGATTAGTATGTATAATGATAGGATGTGAACATTCACGTTTCACATGACTAATATAGAAATATTTGTGATATTGTCAACAAGTAGAACATTATAAAATATACTAAACATTAGTATTAATCAAATGTATGTATCATAATATTATGTATTAGTATTGTGCTCTCATCTAACTTGAAGAAGGGGCTATTTTACAGTACTTTTCAGTTCGTAATATTTAATGCTACAACATCTACGCACTGCAGTCTTCCAATTTTGCTTAGCTCCATAAACAAAAGAACATCGTTGTGAAATTACATTTGAGAAAATGTCCAGGTGGCTCGTCTGTAAATGTCTTTTCAAATTGGTTTTGTTCTTGCCACGAATGAGCGCTCCGCGTGCTTTACACTTTGTTTTGTTTTGTTCGTCGTCAAACGTAAAGTGAGCTGTGAACATTTTGTCGCTCTTTTAGACATCACCTCTTCGAATGCCGACTCCCCGGGAGCTCATTTAAAAACTGAAACCTTCGCTTCACGTCTCAATAAGTCAAGCTCGGATTGGTTCTCTTCTCTCATGCAGTCTCGCCTGTTGTGTTTTGCCGGTTCTTTTGTTCATTCCTCGCATCTCTCCCGTCTGCTGATTTGATTTTCGGCACAGTCTATTTTCGTCTCGTCCTTTATTCGTTGACGATAATGTCAATCAATTTAGTCATAGTTTTAGTCTCCATCAGTGCCTTCTTTTTTAGTTTTCGTTTCGTTTTCGTCGCAAAAATATATTTGTGACGAAAATAATGACGAAAATATTTAGTCAACGAAATTAACACTGCTTCCTCATCTGTGTTTTTGATCTGGAAAATGTGGTCTCATTCAAACAATGTGTTATAGCTCTCCCGAGTGTATATAAAAGTTAAAACATGAAAAGCCATAAAAATGGGAAGCGTTTTCTCATAAAAGACAAGATGACTCAGCAATGCCTGGGAAAGAGTTAATTATATAAAAAAATGGTATGCCATGACATATTTACAACATACTAAAATAAATAACAGAACAGTGGCACTGCTTTAGAGGGTGCACCCCACACTTTGAAAACCACTGGGTTAAAGCAATAGAGCAAGGGCGTCTGTTTACCACAACACACCATCAATATGTGATCAAAGGCCTGTGCCCTCCAACGTGAGGTACTTTTAGTTTAAGATTGCTCACATACATCATCTCACACATCAAGGTATTTTTTCCCACATGGCATAGAGGTGCTCTGCAGAACTCTGCTGGATCTATGAGATACCTGATCCTGGATCCATCTTTCCACTCTCTCCTTTACTACAAGGGATTAAATCGATTGCTTGGGCTGTGAGGAGTAGACAAACCACAAGCAGTGCCTTACCCTTTGATGCTGCAGCTGAAACTTCAGTTTCATTTCGCCTCTGCAGAAACTCAATTACCTTGGTGGAGTCTGACAGGCTATACTGGAAAGGGAACATGGGAAACATTTTCAAATTGATGTTAGGAGAACTGCAGGCACCCTTCCACCATTGACATCTGCTCTGTCTCCCCCTCTCACTACATCTAGAAGTGGCTTAACAAACAACGACCCGCAAGTCTTTTGCTCCATTTGCTGTTTCTAGTCCTTCCTTTCCATAGAATAATAGTATGATAATTAGAATAGACCAAACTGTGTTCAGTGTTGACCATGTGGGAAAAGTCATTTTAAATAAGTCAGTCTGTTCAGTACAAAGGCTGACTGCCCTGTTGCTGCTGGGGTTTAGCAAGACACATCTCTTTCCCTATGTTTTCAAAGCTAGTTAGATACTTCCTCTGAAAAAATAAAACTCATAACATCATTCTCCTAGACAGTGATGAGATAAAAATAGAGACTTTCAGAATATTTCTTTCAAAGAAACAAAGAGACTCTAGTAATCTCAAGATTCTCATCTAGATTTTGAGAAAAGATCAATCATTTCTCAAACTGTGCTCAGATTAGTCCAGACCACATAAGTCTGAAATCATAAGTCTCAGATCTCAATCTGCACTCAAATATTTCTCATTAAATTCTTTCAGGGTTAAATGATCTATATTAATCCATAAAACTATATGAATTTTCTAGATAGCTCTTTATAGTTTCTACTTTATGTCAATAATTGTTACATTTTTACATTTAATATTTCAGATAAATATCTGAGGCCAAGTTGAAACTTAAATGAAGCGTACATGAACAAATCTTACCACATGTATTATTGCCCAGCGCGCTCTCTCTCTCTCTCTCTTTCTCCATATATATATATATATATATATATATATATATATATATATATATATATGTGTGTGTATTGTATATATAGTTGGATATGTATGTCCAACATTATCTGCACACATACAGTATACTCATGTATGGACAATATATACTATATAGTATATCTAAACTGCCAGATTGCTTGAATCGTTGCAAAATTTAAATTATCGCCCAACTCTAATCTGCTATATAGACTATAGGACATTATAAATTAGAAACAGTAACATCATGATTTTCTATAAAGCTGCTCTGAAACTATGTACTGTACATTGTAAAAAAAAGGTACTAACTATATAAATTAATTTGCTTTCAATAATTTGATGAAACACAGTTTTACAAGAAACACAGAAAAAAACATAACTGAGCAAATCTCTTTCAGAGCAACATCTGAGCAATAAACAGTTCCTCTGGGATATATATTTACAAAAACCTCCACGCTAGCAATAAGAATTGTCATGCAGTAAGCTCCATGTGCTTGTGAAATAGTCTCATCGGATGCTCTTTAACACTCCTGTGGGTACAGCAGTCAGTACCTGCAGCTTATTCAGACAAATAAATCAATCTGTTCTTCAGGGAGCTTCATTTCTTTTGTAATGTGAGACAGGTGTGATGGAAGAGAAGACTCAGTCCATGTGGAGCACTTAAACAATGAATGACAAAGATAAAGCGAGCGGAGGAACAGTTAAAAGAAAAAAAAACAGATAAATTCTTGTTGAGCTTAATATTCCAAACCACATGTAATAATACAGCTGTTTTTGAGCCCTATAAACCACCTCAAAGAAAGACATATGAGAAATGGAGACAGAGAGACTCGAGAAGTTAGTGTATAGTACTTCCCATTTTTCACATTGCACCCTCAGGACACACTCTCAATAATTTACCAGTCCTCACATTTACAATAACGGGTCCCTGAATAAAGACTATTTTCAATGTGGTTTTCATCATCAAGCAAACGTCTCGGATCCACATTTCATAAGCTCTGTGGAAATAGACCAATCTAAAACATGGAAACTGTCACTTAAATTATGAATATCTGAGAACTTTTGTTCAGCATTAAAAAATAAAGCCCTGAAAAATTGATGCGAGGGCTCATATCATATTTATGATTTATGCCAGGAAATTTCTTTAAAAAAAAACTACAATCAGAGATTCTGTGCACCATGTGTGTGGTTTCATCATGTCGATATCATGAAGCCTGAAGAAGAAAGGGGAGATTTTCAACAGGATAGGTACTGGATCTTCTCAGGTTTGGACAAAATGGACAACGAGGAACTCAATGAACATCCCGTGGATTATGTAAGACATTATCACTCAACGACTGACACGTTTCTAAATAGTATTAAAATTCTGGATGATACCAATAAATCAATAATTAATTTTATTTGAATGGCGGACTATAAACGACAGACACTAAAATTTTATATAACTGTATTTAGATTTTTTAATAAAACAATAAAATCTAAAATCAAACATTTTAATGGACAGTATAAAAATGGATATTCATACTGAGATTTATCATAGGCTACAATTTAATAATTGTTTTTTAAATAAGATTAATTCATTAATGTTAAATGAAAAAAATAAATAAATATATATATATATATATATATATATATATATATATATAGATAGATAGATAACTAATATAATACCAATATAGGGCAACCGATACTGGGCAACCACGTGTAAAATGAAGCTTCTTTAGTAAAAAAAACTGTTGCATTCACATTAGTTGTGTGGACTCTGTCTGTCACTCCATCTGTCCGTTCAGCTCTCACTACATTTGTGAGTAAAGATTCATTAAACTTCCAACAGGGCTGTCGTCCATTAAGCTCGGTCTCAGGATAAAGCTTGTTAACGGCTCCACGTTCTGCCGTGTTAAACACAGGCCGTACACAAAGCATTCTGCACAAGCACATGCAAATGCATGTTAAGTCATGCAAATGAGGAGCATAATTGCTGTTCTTTGTTTAAGTGTGCATTTCAGGCCTCGGCGTCTCCATAGACAACAACAGAAGAGAGAGAGACAGAAAAAGAGAGTGAGAAAGAGATTTGCTCTTCATTATTCATTAGCGTATCATATGTCTGGCTAGATTTATGATGCTCCAACGGGATGAGAACAAACAAAGTGGATCCTGCCGTCACTCATGCATAGCGCCCTACAAGAATAAAAATGATGGAAAACATGTAAAGTGCAGGATTTGTGCCAATACATCATTCCATTTTAACGAAAGCAATTATAGACACAGATAATGACCTACAGCCCTTAGAAACCAAAGGAGGGCTTGTGTGCTCTTAAGAAAGCTCATTTCCTCTAAGGCTGAATGTGCTTGTATTTGTCGTTAACCCCTGTTGAGGCTACGCTCTTTCCTTTGAATAGAGAAGTGCCGCGCTGGAACAAGTCAGCGTATGCTGGTCTGGTTGAGCTTAGTGGCCAATCCTGGAAAACTTCCAGCCATTCATCCGGCCCCCGGAGTCCCCGCAGGGAAATCGCTCCTCCTCCGCCAACATTCCCATGTCCCATTCAGGTGAAATGCTCCCCTCCACGTCTTGATTTTCCACTCAAGTGACTCTGTGAAGAAGTGGCACACAGAGCTGGATGGGACCCTGGCAGACCCGCTGGGCTAGTCTATGAAAGCAGACGCACACATGGGCACATGAATGCCAATGTTTTCAAACACTAAAAGATGAAGTGAAAGCAGAACTGCCCGCGTTTGGGAGAGATGAAAGGTACCTACAGCTGCGCTGCAAATTAGGTTTGGGGTTGACCCGTCTGACCGTCTGATGTGGGGGTTTGCCAATGTACCCAAACAAACACACGTACCCAACCATTGTTGTTACTGATAACTTAAAACTATAAGTAATTTTCCATAATTTAAATACAGCTGAAATAACTCAAATTAAAACAAATACGTATATTTAGGGATGTAACGATTAACAGCGAACAGGATGAAAATCGATTCAAATATGTGATCGTTGAGATGCTAAAAATATTGCGATATTCATTTAGGGTTAGGAGTTTATATGAATGTATGTCTGAGGGGAACTTACTGTCTTTAAAAAAGTTCAGATGGTATTTTTTCTTTTCATCTTGCCACTGTATAATGCATATTTAAAATTCATAAGTGCAGCACTGCTTTGTTTACAGCAGAAACCAAGAAAACATTTTAAGTGCCACCTGCTGCCAGAGAGTGAATCTGCTCCTTCGCTGTTTCATGTGGATATTTTTATGTATAGTTTCACAAAACTGAAGTCAAACTATTCTGTTTTTTATTAAAAAAGTAAAAATTATACAATCTAATTTAGATTAAAAACTGCTCAAGTTGCATGCATGCAGCATCTTTGTTTGGATCATGATTAAAATGCAGCGATTGCCTCATTTTAGATAGAAAGAGCACAGACAAAGCCTTTTTTTTTTGTTTATATTAAGAGATTCATTTTATTTGTGTTACTGCTATTTAAATTTTGTCATTTAACAGATGATTTTATCCAAACCAATAAAAACCAATAAAAAAGCAATAATATGCAAGTGTTATATTAGTATATTATTATAGTTATATTTCAATTTCACAAAGAAATGAGCAGCATTTCTATTAGCTAACCAAAATAAGTTGAAATTCAAGTTCTAAAATTACTACACTTAAAACTGAATTAAAAATAATAATTAAAATTAAATATAAATGAAAACCTTAAAATTTGACTAAAATAAAAAATTAGCTAAGTACTAAAGTACTAAAATTACTAAACCTAAAACTAAAATACAAATAATGTGAGTATATTTGATAATTAAAATGAAGCTGAAATCAATAAAAATACAAATAAATATATTTGATGAAAAACTTAAACTCAAAGCTAGACATGTGAATAAATACTCAATTAAAGCTGTATAGATATAGAATTAAAAGAACTAAAAACTACAATTACACTAAAATTAAAAAGAAAATGTTAAATATATGTATAAAAAACTGAACTTAAAATATTAATAAACACTATAACAGACTATAAATAAGACTGTGCCCAACCCCCCTCATACAACACGGCTCAATCTGCATCCCTGTAGAGCAAAGACATGGCTCAGCGATCAAAGTGAAAGATTTGTCCTTTTGTTTGCATAAATGGCTACCAAAATGGGCCATATAAAGAACGCTAAGCCGCCTGTGTGTTTGGGGAGGGATGGCGATTTCAAAAAGCGAACAACTTGCGAAGAAATGCCGAACAATGACTGTGAGAATCTGGAATAATCTCACTGAGCAGTCACAATGGCTTCCTTTCCTGCAGGAGAACAGAATCATGGGAAACAAGAAGCCGTCGAAGTCTGCCTCAGAGTTGGTTTCATTCTCTCTCTCTTGTTTCATTCTCTTATAAGTGCATGAAGTGTGACTTCAAGACTCCTGGGCCTGTGGAGGCAGAGAATTAGATGCTGGTGTTGAGTTCTCACACTGGGATCTGAAGTATGATTAAGGAAGCCTCCATCTCTGCCCCAGTCCTCTCTTCTCTACCCCCCATGCATCCGTTTCTTCTCTCTCCCCCTTGTTCCTCAACCACTCACTTCTTTTTTACATTCCTCTCACTTTGGCTCGGAGATATCTGACAAAAACTGTTTATGAAATTCAAGTCCTGGTGAGGCTCTAATCGAACCCTGAGTCTCCCTTCGCTTGTTTAAAGGATCTCGCTGCTGGGAGGCAGCTAGATAAGAAGCAACCACTCACACCAGCTCTCCAATCGGATTTCCAGTGATAAAGTTGTTTACCTCACTCCTCTGCTCTTTTCTCCTCTCACGCTCTGACTGAAGCTGTCTAGCCTCTAAGATGCTACAGGGAAACAGCAGCACACAAAGTTTCTCTTAAAACAAAGACTTAAGAAAGCTGTCCACAGGCTACACGTTTTCATGAAATGATAGATGGAAGTGTCTCTGGAGATGACGGATGGGTAATGGAGGTCTTGGTTTGGACGTGGAGTAGGGGAGGGAACGGTAGATGCAGGAGCGTTGGTCTACACTTGTTGCTTTGCCTTTTTGTCAGCTCTCTCTCTCATTTTCAAACTGTCCATTTCTACCTTTTCTATCCATGGAACCTCTCTATTCTACAAAAACATCTTTATAGTGGGAAAAGTTCTTTAGATTATTAAAATCTATAAAAATGGTTCTTTTGAGAACTGTTCCCTGAAAGGTTCTGTGAGGAACCCAAATTATTTTTCTATGGCATCGCTGTGAGACCCCACATTTGGAACTTTAATTTTTAAGAGTATAATGTACTCTTTCAACAGCAGTTATGATGTTTAATGTATTGCAAATCCAGTTTCTGTACAGGGAAATGATTTTTCGCATTTGTCTGTTTATTTTAAGCACCTTACTACATAAAATATGCCAGTACACACTCTAACTAATATAAGTTGTAATTAAACCTTTGTATTCCATGCAATGTTCCAACACCTAGAGTCATATGCTGTGTGCCGGTTACATAAACGTGGGTGATGAGCCAATTACAGTGTGTAATCTAACTAGAACCTGCTGCCGTGTCGTGAGGTCTATCTCATCCAGCTCATACACACATGACTGTGACTCAGCGTGCACACACACATACTGTACACATTCACACAAGTACACACACACTAAATAGCAAGGAAAACAATACAGTATGGCTGTCACGTGTTGAAATGACACATGACCATCTGAGTCTCAAACACAAGTAGACTAGAAATTATACAATTTAACCAATATTTCCCACCATGTGAGACGTCCAACAGCTTGGTTTTTCTGACAATCTTAACTCTCTTATGATGAATTGTCTCTCTTGAAATATACTTTTTAAGCTCTCCCTAATATGGCCAACAATGATGTCCAAGACTGGACATACTGTACAAACATTATGATTTCCATCATATCTCAAATGATGTATTGTTTTTGATTGAATTGTGTGGTGGTAATTATATATATTAATGGCCGACTTCATTCAAGCATTTTATGTATTTACACATACAAATAGAGTTGGGAACCGAGAATGGTTTCTTATTCAGAACGTTTTTTGAAAAGAATCGGAACCTGTGTGCAATTTCTAAGTTTTGGTTTTGAAAACAGTTTTGGTGCGACACGTGACCAAGCGCTGTTACCAGCCTTGCTTCACTGCCTCTTTAATTACTGAGCACATCATTTCCCATGTCGGGCACTCTACAGACGTGTTTCTGCTTCCACTCAAAATAGGCATTTTCAAAATGATATAATAAATGATATGTGGGGTATTTTGAGCTGAAACTTCACAGACGCATTCTGGGGACACCATAGACTAATATTACATATTGTAAAAAGGCACACAAAAACTTTCCCAGACAGTTGCAATGTGACCTTCATATAAATAAGGGGGATGGGGGGGGCAGGCATTATATTTCTTTAGATAAAAGTCAACCCCTGGGACATAAAAGTTGAAGAAACACCCATTTAAAAAAATCTGTATGAATCCTTCCAGAAGCAAGGTTAGAACATTTAGCTGTGCACTATTTAAGCAGGACATCAATTGGAGGAAGTGGACGAAAAAAAGATAGGAAGAGACAGAGGAAGTGTGTTTGTGTCAATAATGAGAAGCAGAGAGACAGCAATTATGCTAATGAAGCTTCCTCCTGGAACTGGCCACTTGCCGCATTAACGACAACCTTACTAATGGGCGCCATTAATAAGATGCTATCCTACTGGCTATCCGGGGTAAATATCTCAATCTCTGTGTGAATGGATATTAGAGGGGACAATGAAGTCACACATCTGTGTGGAGCTCAATGAATCATGTAGAGGAGTGCTATCACACCACAGCATCTTTATTTTAAAATGCCAGTATGCTTGCGGGCAAGTCGCCTTGAATAATGTTTCTACCTGGGTATTCAAGCTCACACCTATTTGTCAGTATCTCAATCTCATTCTGTTTTCTCCTTTTTTTGAGGAACTGGTGTACAGTCCATTTAACGCACAAAATTAAAATATCCAAAACTAATATTTTCCACAATACAGTCTTGATTTGTAAAAAGACATAATTTCAATCATTCACCAACCTAATGATCTTCATTCATGTAAACTACAATACCAAATACTGAGTGTACAGAAATATCTCACGGCCTTGTCTTCATTTAAATCAAATCAAATATGCTGTCTACTGTGACAAAGGTCTATTATGGGTCTATTATCTCAAATATTGATGTCTAAATGTACTTGATTAAAATGGTCTTCTATTATTTCTAATGTGAGTCAAGCTAATGCATTCAACAAAAGCTGACTGCTTTCAGAAATGTGGCAATGAGGAAATAAAGAAAGAAAAGGATGGGGGAGAAAGTGGGAGTGGGAGAGAGAAACAGAGACTAATGCTGTAGAAAAGGTCTACAGGTCCCTGTAACGAGACCATTAAAAGCTCTCCTAAGTTTTATAATTTGTCCTATTAATATTGAACACCTCCATCAAAGGACGCTAGAGTTATAACAAAAAGCAGTATAATTTTCAAATGAACATACAACTATTTACGACCTCTTAATTATCCCTGCAAAACTTTGCCATATTTAGCTAATGCCTAACTCTCCTTCATGGCTAAATTGTTTGTAAAAAGAAAAAAAAAAAAACACATTCCACACCTAATAGCAAATTGATCTTTACAGTATTGCACACCTTTTCTATATATTCCTCCAGCAAGGAGAATATATTTGCCTATCGTTTTAAGAATTAATGTATTAGGCCTTTAACTTTTGCCAGAAAAAAACTCAGACAGCACACTTCATTTAACATGTATTAAAGAGGGGAGAGAGAGCAGCGTGTTATTTATCTTCATTCTACAGAGAGCGGGATTAGTCAGGATTGATGTGCGTTTGCCTTCGGGAGCACTGGCAGCACAACAAGCTTTGAATAATAGCAAAAACCAGCAGGAAGAGCAAGTGATTCACAGCGAGTGGAGACCATGTGCTGGGGAGAAATGGAGGGGAGGTGGGATGTTTCTTCACGGAGCGGGATGCATCAAACTAAGGGGGAAGCTTTGACTTAGCCCAGGGTCTTGGTCTGGGCCTGAGGAGGATTTCAGGACGAGCCACTGGGCTTGCATCAGCCACTTCGCCCCACGGACCAATTCTGAAGAGCTAATTCTCCTCAACTCTGTCTATTCCTTTCTCTGCTTATTCATCACACAGTATGGTGATTGGCAAGTGTGCTCTGCACCCGTCTGCCTTTGTTTCCTTTCATTAAACACACTCATCCTGCTTTTGCAGAGGCTGGTGGATTCAATAATGAATACACCAAGTGTTTCTCTAGCATGATTGCAAGAGGGATCAATAGCCCTTCAGACATATAAAGAGGAGAGAGATTACCACCATCTTTCCAGTGGCAGGTAACATCACCAATCAGGCTCCACGCCACTCACCATTTTCATCAAGGACATTTATTTGATTATGCCGTACTAACACTCATCATTTGAATCTGCCACTGTCAAACTAATGCTAACTTTCAAAGTTGATCCAAAACTGTGTAAATACTTTCTTAAAATATATATACTCTTCCACTAAATTATTTCTATGACTGAAACAAAAGGCAGGTTTAGCACATTAAAATGTCTTTCTTTATCATTTGGCTGGCTCACCACAATCGTGCTAGGCCTCTCTGATGACTACAACTGCTTTTGTTTCCTCTAAAACAGCTATCTGTCTCATTCTCTATTCTAGCAATTAAGGCGGAGGCCCTTTGATCCGGCCATTACCGCGTGAAACAATTAGTCAGCACCCAGAAACAATTCAGGTGAGAATTGATCTGCCAGGCACAGCTACAAAGTAGAAACAAGGTCTTTAATTCTTTTAATTAAACCGAGGGCAAAACCTTTTTTGTGTTCTCGTTATCGATATTGCAGAGCATGGTGGTACTGGAGCAAGGCTAAGTGGGGTTGACTCTAAACACCATCAGCATATTCCCTCACTGACACTGAGGTTACATACAGGTAATGACCCTGGAGGAGACAGAAGAAATTAACTAAGGAGTGAGGGAGGGAGGGAGGAGGGAGGAGGGAGGTGATAAAGCTGGAGAGAGGATACAGCTGTGTACTCGATGACTGCAGAATGCTCCGCTACCTTGTATAAGTGCCTCCTGAAAAAAAAGCTGGTAGCTTAGCTGGTAATTTTAAATAACATTTTTAGCCATCTTATTACTAGTATAATGAAATTTTTGGATAGTTTCATGCTACTTTTCACTGGTCAATGCACAGCTAATCTACCTATAACAATAACCAGACTAACAAGTTTGTGTCGGTGAGACCAGTTAAGAGTTTAAGCTGGTCCAAACTGATCGAAGCATTATTTCTCAGCATGCACATATACTTGACAATGAACAGAGGTTAATGTAAATACTTTAAACCATGATAAAATCTTAGTATTCTTAAGAGGCATTTACAATAAGCAATTTGTAGCAACAAAGCAACAGAAAATATTTCCTTTTTAATGAGAGTTGGATGTTGAAATGAATTAGGAATTTAAACAGTAAACAGGAAATTAAATTGCTATTAAAATTTGAATATAGGGAAGGAGAATTAAAACGGAAAAAAATGTTAAATGGATGGATGGAGACAGACAGATAAAGACAGACATGGTTAGATTAATAAACATTGTTAGAGAAGTCGATGGATAAAAAGACAGACAGACAGACGGATGAATAGAGAGAGATGGTTAGAGGAGAAGATGGAAAAAAATACAGACAGAGATGGATGGATGGATGGATTATGAAAATACAGAAACAGACAAATGGATGAATAGATAAATGGTTAGAAGAGTAGATAAATGAAAAGACAGACAGATAGATAGACAGATAAATAGATAGATGGATTGACTGATTCACTTTTGTGGAACAGAATGGAAGAATAATTTGTCTTCAAGGATGCATTATTAATGAATTTGTTTGAATTGCTATTTAGTAACTTCTTATTCATGTTTATACAATTTCCATTTCAGGATTCTATGGCAAATTCAATTTAAATTCTCACTCATGAATTGAAATGGAGTCAATTCTTCAATTATGAATTCTGCTCACCCCTGGTAGGGTAATCTCTCTCCATACTCCGTTCCACACTTGAAATTTACAGTACTACGTACTACAAACACCTAAGATGTCACAAATCTTGACATGAGGATATTGGCTTATTCTATAATTCTTTGGAATTCCCATGGTCTCTTCAAATGGGGTTTGACACAGTCATCCCCTCATCTTGTCTTCAACCTCACAGAGTGTCATGGGGTAGCAATGGTCACAGAGGACTGTCACGGTGCATTAGCATTTGTCTACTGCCCTCCTGGCCTGGATTCACCCCTCTGCAGGAAGGTGAGGAGCTTTTATGCTGCTCCTGTCAGTCTGTGGAGCCTCTCTGTCCTGTTCAGCCACAACAGATCTCTCATCTCCAAGTCATGGATATTAACCTCCAGCTTCACGCCTATTTCTCACCCTAAAGAGTGAGTGAAGTCCTGGGGCTGGTATTTTTCAGTGCCCGGACCCAGACAGTCAGAACAATGATGGAGTGCAGAAAAGAGGGAAAAGAAAATAGTACGGCTAATGAAATGCTGTTTAAGGCCCTGAGAAGATGGACAGAAAGAAATGGACGGAAAAGCTTGAGCCTGTTGCATTTGAAAATAACCATAATCTGCTTTCTTTAATTAATTTATCGAAAGCAGAACAGGAACGCGTGTTTTTAAATGACCCTACATGTTATAGGCATATGTGTAATCCTGGAAGAAAAACACTTTCGGTCCATCTGCTGTGATTCCAGACCAGCTGTGTGGCACGTTGATGGGCGAGAGATTTTAAAGCAAATCCCAGAGGTGCCAGCCTCACCCTGGCAAACCGGATTACAGAGATTTGATTGGATTTGCCCTCATCCTGTTGAAACACCATTAATGCAACTCCAGATTTAATTCACCCCCTCTCAAATTAGACAAGGTTTTCATCTAAAGCCTTCCTGCGTACTAATAAGTCAAAACTGGATATCCACAACAGCAATCTATAGCTTTCTTTTCCGAGAATACATTAAAATTATTATCTCACGACATGCCTTTCTCCTGCTTTGACAGTTTGTTTACAGATATTCCACTGCTCGATATTATTCGGTTCCACACACATCAATGTCTGAAGCAGACAAGAATAGATTGGAATCGTCTGTCCCGAATACATTTCACTGCCTATTTCAATAACAGCTCTCGCTGACGGCTTTTTTCCCTCTCTCGGCCGAGTGTTTGCTAAAAAGATCAATTTAACAGTCACTTGAAAGAATATTTTATCTAATTTAAAGCAGATTGCAGACCCATGCTTGTCTGTGCTTATTGATCTGAGGAAAAAGAAAGTGGCAAGGTGGAAAGGGCAACAAACGTGCTCAGCTACAGAACATGACGTTACTATAATGTATTCACAAGGCTTTCCTTTTAAGTATACTTCACAATGTTGTATATAATTTACCTTGAAGGTGGTGCTGCATTCATTCATAGTAGCTCATTTAAAAACTCCTATTAACTGTAAATGAGCTTAATTGAATGGCAAAATCAAGCATTCATATGACAAAAATACACATATATATATATATATATATATATATATTAGCAACTTTCCAACATGGGTGCTATGAATGATGGGATTTTCTAAGGACGCTAAAGCAGGATGGCATCCCGATAGAAAATGGTCATCAGCATGTTCTGTACTTACATATATAAACACACAACATCAAGTGAGACATCATTAAGGAGAGAGACAGTCATAGAGGAAAAGAAGGATGGAAGTGAGGAAGGACAATAGTAGAGTGAATACCAGGACCAGAGCCCATAATGAGACATGGCCGTTAACCTGATTAGTGTTATCAGCAATAAGACTAATTATTTCCTCTACCTCTTAAACATACAGAGTTAATCCTGTTACAAGGCCTGGTATTTTGGGTCTCTGCTTAATTGTCACTGGAAGGGGGTTGGGTACCAAACAGCAGTTGTAATTATTTGGGACAGTATTTATTTATTTATTTTCCCCCCTCGAGCAGATAGCAGAAGAGCGTAAGCAGCTTTCCTCTCTAATTTTCTGTATTAAATCAATTAAACATGCAATCATAAATCCTTGTGTTTCAATGACACATGCTGCTGTGGATAACGGAGTCCTGACTTGTTTTTAGAGGAGAGAGAGACTAGTTTTTGTTTGTTCAGGCTTTTTTTGGCAATTCTCTCTGGCAAGGCTCTCTCTCTTAATGGAAAGGTCTGCCAAAAAATATGGTTTGAAGGGGTGAATAAAAGGAAAGAAGCTCTACACAGGCAACATCTTAAATGAAACAGAACCTCAACCAAATTTAAAATTCAGTTTCATCAGCAACCTCATGCGCAACACAAATAGCAAGACCTCATTCACAATTGATTTTTCCATTATTATATATATTAAAACAGCGATACTAACGTAAGCTTAAAAATACACTCCACAGATCAATAATGAATATGATAGCTAGAAATTGAAGTAGATTTTACTATTCTTTAAAATAAATCTTTCTATCACTATTTAAGATTACATATTTTTGGCATGCTGCTTTTATGATCATAACATTTTATATTTGAATAATATATTTAAAACAAATGTGTCCCAAAATTATTAAAAATGAAAAAGAAAGTATTGTTTAAGTGTACATTCAAAAATATTTTGTCCTAAAATCTTGATGTTGATTTAAAAAATACAAAAGTACATCAATTGTGTCAATTACATTGCAATAGAATTCTGCCAAACAAGTCATCTTAAAAGACAGCATGACATGTGGAACAGCTTACTTATCTGTCTAGTTATCCAACTTTCCAGGTTTTGGAACAGACCCAGAAAGAGTGATTTTTGAAGGTTTATTTGTTTTCCCAATTCTCTGGTGGCAGCAGTGGCAGTCGTATCTCATCTTAATGAAGCCCTCTGCTTTCCTCATGGGGTCAGTCTGCTGAGTGCACTAACACTACAGCACACCTGGCTTTAACTTCCGGACACACACACACACACACACAGTTCACCAGACTGACTGCCCTCTACCCTAAGGTCTTGACCACAGTCTTGATCTCATACCCTTTCTTCTCTTATGGGCTCAGATAACAAACATGCTTTGAGAGGCTTTTGATAATTAAAGCAGCGCTCTCTAATAAAGTTCACATGGCAGTTAATGTCCCCTCAGCGGGTTGCAGGCGGTGACCGTCTGCCCGCTCTACTGATGTGTGCACGTGTGTAGATGTAAGAGGATTGGATCTGACACTCTTTGGCCTTTGCTTGCATTAGTTTGACTCTGTGATGTTAAAACAGGAGCCCAGCTGCAAATCGGTAGATTTGGGCTTAAGAGAAAGGTCAGTGAGATGGGTCAGAGATGTGAAGCCCAACTGTGCAACTTCAGATGGATCAGTTTCGGGTTTTATTTCACTTTTTATTATTCTTCTGTTGAATGTTTTAGGGATTTCTGATTGACTGGTGTACTAAATCTGTCTGCTGAAGATGGCTGATCATCGTGGAAATTAGGAATCTAAACACATGTATGTATTGTCTTTCTCTCCCTCTGTCTTCTTCTCTTCTCCACGCTCTTGTTTAGGTAGAATGCTGCAGGGTTTTGTGTGTGTGTTCTGTGTTCAAACTGAGGTTTCAGCTTAAGTAAACCTCTCTAACAGGCCAGATTGTTCTAAGGGAACTGGGCTGAAAGCTGAAATGTGTAATCTTATCTCCTATTTTAGCTCAATATACAACGATAACTTTAAAGCAAGTCTTCTGTAGTCACACTGTGGTTCTGTATTTAAAAAATTATCAGAGCAATCCGACCTGTTTGACACAGCAACACTGGCATAAGTCAGTTTATTAAAACCAATTTGCTTACGTAGAATAAATGTAAAAAATGTAAGGTATAACAAAATGTTCAATATATAAAAAAAAAAATAAAGGTTGATAGAAAGTTCTCGCCATCATAAAAAAGCAGGATGTGTGGACCTACGTGTGTGGATGTGTATAGTGCTTGTGATAATGCTCTCGTGTTTGCATTGTCACAATAGCGCAAATTTTCAATTCTGAGGATCTGATTGGGTGAGACAGGAGCCACATCATTGCCGAAGGACATTTGACCTCTAACTCTCTATGTCTCTTCTTTTCTTTTTCTCTCCATGCTCCAGTGTGTGTCCTGGCCCTGTAGTGCATCATGGGAGGTGGCAGAAACAGCACAGAATCTGAAAGAGCCTGTTAGGCCATAACATGTGTGTGTGCCTGTGTAAAAATGAGAGCAGAAAGTGTTTCTTCAAGGTCTCCATCAGTGTGTCCAAGTCTCTCTGGGCGGCAAAACGGCCATGCCAGCTGGCCTCAAGTTCAGAGCGTAGGGAATGCTCCAGACGCCTCTACACTGAGAGATAAGCCACAGCTCCAGGGAAGGAGAGAATGGGATCTCCATCATCCCCAAAAACCACACACACCAACACATACTTCAAAAATGAATTGTGCTTTCCTGCCTTCAGACATCAACCTAAGACACACACACACACATAAAAACATTGAGTTGGGATGGAGAGCCATGTGAGGGATGAATGGGATTATATTTGATCAATTCTATATGATCAAAGCCTGTGTCCACTGACACAGCCTTCATTTACCCTTACAGAGACTTCAGATTACTGCTACACACTTCCAACATTTATGTTTATGTCATGAATGTTTTCTTTAGTCAAGCCAAGCCAGAAGTGTCTACAGTGCAAAACAAACTTCAGTAGAAACGTTCCTACCACTGTGAATTGAGATTTAATGTCACATGCTTGGAAAATGATACAAACTTTGATCTTTAAGCATCCTGTCAGATGCCCAGATGCTGAGAGATGGGAAGTAGTCATACACACCTGTGAATGACAGGGACTGACCTTCACTGATCCATTAAAGCCTGCCTTTAAACAGAAACTAGAATATTAGATTTTCTGAAGAGAAAAGTTTCTCTTCTCAACAAGCCACATGATTTTGAGTTTTTCTGAGGAATTACTCGCATTTACCTCAAATTAAATTAAATTAATATCTAGAGAAGAATTTAGATCTCTATTCAAAAACTGAAATACATTTTAACTCCCTGCTGGAACTGTTTCAGCCCAGAGATGAGACACATCATGGTTTTTATTTCTCTGGAAACAGCGGCTTTGATTTTTCCACACTGTTCTGATGACAGCTCCAATCTCTGTTTGTTTAGCTCTCTGAACAAAGCCTGAGTGTCCTTCATCTTGGCTGCCAGCACCTGCGGTTTCTATGCTGCCTCTGTTTACTTAGCCTGGGAAATGGACTTCTCTGAATACCACACACAAATTCCTATGATGCATGTTCCTGATGACTGGCTTTCCGTAGCATATTGCAAAGGCTGGTTGAGTTGGTGCAATTTTTGGTTGAGAAGTTTGAGGTAAAGTGAAATGAAGGTATCATTCATACAAAATATCAAACTGTGAAAGAAATGCATTTTCATGGTATTTATAATAGAAGACAATTTTACATTTTTAAATTTTACAGTTTCAAAGCTTGTAAAAATCATACATTTAAAACTTAAAAACTGAATGGTAAGATTATTGTTATCTATGGTAACAGGTATTGATATCTTATTAAAAATGCTTAAATAAAGAATTTATATTTAAAATGTAAAAAAAAAAATGTATACAGACAGACCGACAGAACGAACGACCGACAGACAGACAGACAGATAGACAGATAGATGACCTATAATAGGAGAGAATAAATGAAGAGACTCATAAGTTTCATGTCTGAATTGAAGGGCTTTGCAAATGTAGACTGAAAAAGAGCGATTACTATCAACCATTGGCAAGGACAGAACAGGCTGTCTTTTGTCCTTTGTTCACCCTCTTTGTTCTCCTCCTTTTAACAGTGCATCCATATTTTAAGAGACAAGGTATGCAATGACATTAATAAATAAGTAGCTTGTCATTTTTGATGCCTGTTCACAGCCAACATTTCTGTGTCCTTGCACCCTTGGAACAAATACCCACTTGTTCATATCTTCTTTCCATCTCTGATTCGATCTTGTCCCTGCTTCTCTTTCCATTTTTTTATTTTTTTTTTATGTTCAGTTGTTACATCCAGGCTGGCGCAGCTGTCGCACTGCCTCAGTGCAACCCAGGTTATAACGCTACTGCCATGGAGTCGGCAAGGCTAAAACACATTAGCTCCAACTATAGGTCACTGCCGAGAAGGGATGCCCCCCTGAGGGGTGGTAGGTCAGGTGGAAGAAGGGCGACACTGGTTACCGATCACCTGACAATGGGAGCACAATGCACCTTGCCTTTGTCTCACCCCTCGGGGGGTTTTCTTGTCTACCTGTCAGTGAAGATTTGACTTTCGTACTTGACCACTGTTGCCCCCACCCCCCCAGGGGGACATCAGCACTTGTCGGTGCAACGTGAAGTACAAGATAAAGTCCAAAACTTAACCAGAACAGGCAGTGGCTTTCAGACGTAAATGGGAAGCCTTCAAAATTGCCTAGATCTACATTATGTGAGAAAATAAACAGGAGGTGAATTTGCTTGTAAAGCACAGACCTGCAGGAAATAGCTGACAGAGGGGAAAATACACAATTTAAATCTTTGAGAGAAAAGGAACGGATAGGACGAAAGGATGCAACCGTATGTCAGAGTGAAATATGACATCAATTAGCACAGCGTGGCGCGTAATAGGAGTCGAAATGGCGAACTCGGAGAACAACAACGGCTTCGAAGAAGGACGATTATGATAAATGCTGTGGTGTTTAAAGTGCTGACGACATCAACGGTCAAGACGAGAGGCTTAGGGAAGCTTGACCCAAAAACCAGGGCATCCGAAACCTAAACAGGTACTGCGTTTGACTAAGAATGTACCTTGCGACCATTAAAAAAGTATGTTCTATATAGTCTGAATGAGTGTAGTAAGAATGCAATTTGGACATACTAGATTAGTCATGTTGTCATTGTCATGTGACCTAAAAGTGTTAGTAGCATCGCTTCACTGGCATTCTAAACTCAAAATGGAAGAGTACTTGATGCTGGACTCAGATTCAAGTACGGACTTGAGTCCAATTATATATGAACTCGGACTAATACATGCTTGGGTAAATCTGTTCTCAAACTTGACATGGACTCAGTCATTTTTAGTATAAACTTTTATGGTATAGTCGTGTCCATGTCAAGTGATAACATAAAAAAAGAAAAGAAAAAAAACATAAAATTAAGACAAGAAGATATTAATAAATGACTCCCACTCAAACTTGATTGGTTTAGGAATTAAACCCAACTCAAACTCGACAAAGTGGATCTTGCACTACAATATAGTAAAGAAGTATGTGATTTTGGACGCAGCCCAGGCCTTTAAAACAACTTGTTTGGGATGAGATGCGCTGAAAGCAGATTCGTATCACTCAGCACCACAGAGAATAGAGCTCATTCACACATACTCAGCCTGCCTCTAAAGTGCTTTGCTTTACAAGCAGATGGGTGACCCTTTTGACCCTTGGCTCGGGTGCTGATATGGGGACCTCTTTGAAGAACAGGCGCACATCACATCCCTCCTTTTTTCATAATCTTCCCGGTTTCAGCTCAGTCAAGTGCAGTACAACGTGTAAAAAGAAAAAAACTAAACAAAAAACAAGACAGGGATGGAATGAGAGTGGCTGGCAATGCAGTGTAATTTAATGAAGCTGAGAGAGAATGTTTACTGCGCTCACTTGGAATGTCCTTTCACTGCTCTTTATAATTACAGATGAAATAAGCTGCCTCAAATAAGGAATTTCTTTTACTTCAGGGTTATTTTGCTATGCATTAAAAAAGGCGTTCCGCTGTATTATCTTCTGGAACGAAGAAAGCCGAGAGAAAGATAATTGAGGGGACTGAGGTTAGAATGACAAGAGGCAAAAGCAAATGAAAAATAGCCTAGTGATTGAATGAGGAAGCAAATGAATGAGATGCTTCTTTATGCCAATACATGCAAGTGCTTTTATTTGCATGGAAAGTGTGTACACATTAGTGTGTATTTGTGACACTGTGGGCACATGAAGTTGCTGTAATGCAATCAGTGTATCCAGCAGTGATAGAGGCTCTGTATTTGGTCAGAGCATATACTGTATCTTTCTCATCAAGGGAGTGCAACCACCCAACACACATTCTCAAGAGAAGGCACAGAGACCAAAAAAGGGTCATTCTGTAAGTTTCATGAATATTATAATGCACTTACTCTTGTAAATTCATTTGTAGTATCTAAAATTGTTTATTTTAGTTTTAGTGTTTTATTTATTTAGACTAAATAGTATGGAATTTTTATAATTGACATTTATACCTTTTAATTGTATTAGGAAAAATAAAAATGAATTTAAATATTGGCAAATAACATGAATAAAACATCAGCTTATCATATCAGCCACGATTTTAATAAAATATTTAAATAAAGATTAAAGATAATATGTGAAGATAGACGTATAAAGTTAATGTAGAGTGTATTTCTCTTTATTTTCACATTGTATTCCTTTGTATATATGGTAAATGACAATGCTGATTAACGAAACATTCCTGATCTGTTATAATGCATCAATTGTAGTGACATCATTTAAATGATTAATAAATTGAATTAGTGAGAACTGATGCATCCAAACCTCAACACATACTGGTCTTTTTCAGCAAGGCTGCTTATTTATTCTCAAGTTAAACATTAGAATGCAACTCTGCACTTAAGTGGAGCTGCATGGTTCAATGTTTAACACAAAACCCAAAGGAAAAGAGACAGGAAGCAGGCATGAAGTTTTCTGTGAGGCCTGACTCTGAATGGAAGCATTAGGAGAAACAGTAAGATGACGGAGCCTCTCAGGCCTGAACCTGTCTGAGTCAACTTGCACACTGAAGAGCAGATGAGAGATGGGATCTGTCACGGGCTGACATGGGCAGTGTGTTGTTCGGCAGGTTTTGGGGAGGGGGGCGCTCCAGGGCCCTCACTCTCTCTGCTGTGACAGGAATTTTGGAGTGCTTTTTAGAAGTATGGAGAAGGGTTTTGATCTGCCAACTCTTTGGACACTACACAAGTACCGACTGACGAGTCATACAGCAAAATGGAGATGTGTGAATGAGTGCCCCGTGCTCTGTTGTTGCTGGGGTTTGAAAGTGTACTCTTTCAGAACAGGAGAAAAGCATATACAAGTCTCTAAAGCAGTGGTTCCCAACCAAGTTCCTGAAGCCCCCTCAACACAGTACATTTTGCATGTCTGACAAATTAATTCAGTGATACATTCATTAGACGTATTCAAACCAACTTTCATTGAAAGAATCTGCTCATGCGATCAGTAACTTCAATGAATGATTTACTTGGTGAAGGATTTGTAATACTATTTTAATGTGACTCTTCAGTTCATTAATGAATGAATCAATGAATGGATTGGTCAGAGCAGTTACTGAGCATGTGACTCATATGAGTTAGTCCATTGAACTCAAAACTCAAGAGTTAACCAATTGAACAAATTCTAACAAATTCACCACAGAATGAATAATTTAGAGTGGTTATTGAATTTTATGAGCAGGTTCTTTCAATTTTTCATAAAGACTCACAAATTAAGGAGTTAACAGTCGAACAAATCCATCACTGAATAAATCGGGCAACATAATTACTGAATCAACATTTCAATTTGAAGTTTTTGATTTTGCTAACTTGCTGCAGTTTGGAACAGTTTCAAATATCAAAAACAGAAACTGCATGATAGAGACAATCAAATTCAGAATCTAATTAATGAAAAACTACCAAGTGCAAAAGTGAAAACACTAAATAGTAACTATGGTCATGGTTGAAAAAACCACAGTCTGAATGGTTTAAGAAGGTGAGCACAGTGGGAGTACTGGACTCCCTGGCCTGGCAGAATCTGGACGAACTCCATACAGCCCAGATGAAGGCAGCTGGATGCCTGGGCTAAGGCCCAGGGAGAGCTCGCTCCAGCCTCATCCTCTTCCCTTCACAGGGCTAGAGAGTCCAGATGGACTCCAGCGAGGGAAATCAGTGCTTCATCTGCTTTGGAAGCAAATAGAAAAACCTCTGTCGTAAACAGCGCCCCACGGGAAGACCGCCCAGTGCAGAATCCAAAAGCCAGTCCAAACTCCAGTTGCATTTCACTAGGACATTGAGGGCATGCATTCTCTATAAAGTTTAATATAACATGCTCTAAATATGTGGAAAAAGCAATGACATGTTCACTTTTTCTACCAGTGTGACATATTTACCAGAGTTTATGAGCCAGACAAAGTGAGGAGAGTGATAACTTGAGTTGGAGCCACTCTGGAGTCGGTGCTGAAAAGCTGTAAAGAACAGACAGACAGCTAAAGACAAAAAGAATATGCAAGTGATTGCAAGGACTTCTCAATAGATATGCTTTAAAAAACAAACTTGATGTAGCATTTCTGACGTTCCTTTATGCAGGTGGAGCATTCATAAGACAAACCACATTCTATGCTGAGGGATCCAGGGACTTGGAGTAAACAAAGCAAGATAAAACACGAGACCTATAAAACACGAGTGGAGTGCAAACCACATGACGAGACCCTGCATCTCCCCTACGCCCAATGATGTTGGCCCACGCTGTTACACTTCCTGTTTAGCCTGCTGTGACAGACAGCTGGTAGATTGACTTATTTAATCTAGAATGCTTCATTAAATGAGCGCATAACTAATGACTCATTGTGTTCTCATAATCCAAAAATAAATTCTCCCAATATTAAGTGAACTAAGAACATTTGCCAGCCATAAATATCTCCCAAAAGTCATGAAAAATTCCTACTGGCCAGTATGTTTTAATTTACATGTCAAAACCAATTTTTACTCACATTCCATGCATGTTGAATGTTAATTTAGGATTCTGTGCATAATGCTTTCAAGTTGTTTATTCAAGCATAATGGCTGAACAAATCTCTTGCTAACCGTGATACGGCTGCACCTTAGCACCTCTCCCCCCGAAGGAGGTTGAGTTATTATCAAAGCAGTCTGGATAAAAGGCAGGGAGCATCTGAGAAAAGAATAAACAACATGACTGAGTTGTGGGGTGATCTTTAGAGCTTTCTCACCCATCAAAGTAAAGAGTTGGACACGGTGGGCATAGCGTTCCCAGGTTCAAGAGTTCAACTGTGTAAAATTCAGTCCTGGGAACCTCCATCTCATGCTACAGTGGGCACAGTCACAAAGTTCCCTGACAATTTAATCCTGTCTTGCTGAACAGGAGGGTTTCAAAGATCAGCCAAGGTCGGGGAGACATGTCACACGTCATTCAACCTAAATTTATGACTAAGAGGGACAAACCGTGACATAATCACTTGGAGTCACAGGAAAACAGAATGAAAAATGGTCTTTTGGCAGTTTTTCGCTCTCTCGCTGTCTTTTAGCCACCCTCCTTGCTCATCCTGCCACCAATTTCTATAGTCCCTAACTAAGTGAGGCATTTGCTAACTGTGTAAGATGACACAGTCTTTTATGTGAGCCCTTAGAGGCCAGGTAGTATCTGCAGATTCTCTGTCTCTCTCTCTTTCGGTCTCTGTCAAGACTCTCCAAGCAGAAACACACCAGGCAGAAAACATCAAAGGAGTCCCTCACACTCGCTAGGAGCACAACTTCAAAGCTTGGACTTGTTACTCACTGCAAATATGTGTGTTCAGCTAAAGCTCGCCCAAGATAACAGCCCCAAATACACTGTGGCAATTTCATACAGGATTCAAGCACCACTGCAACCTGAGAATTGACTTCAGTGGCGTAATTAAAAGTGAATGTTTGGTACAGGGGAGGAAATTGTTTCACATATACAGTCTTCTGAGTTGCATTCTCATTGAAATGCACCTGGAGAAATTTGAGTTACTACTGAATGCTTCTGGAGAACTTTTGATTCATGCAAATACACCCAGTATTAACATTCACAAACTAAATGGCAAAGAAAACAAAAATAACGAATTTATTCAATAATTTATTTGTCAACGGTCTGAATATCACCGTGCTGCGTATGCTCTTCTGTGTCCTCCACACCACAAGGATGCGCTGTTTTATTTCAAATCAATTATTGACTAAAGTCTTTATTATTGTTTTCTTCGCTTATAAAAAGTGTTCTTGTCGCTTCACATAACCCAGATTACATGTCTGATGGCAGATGGAGTATTCTAACGATGACTTTCCATACCTCCAGGTTTCCATCCAAAATATCTTAAATTATGTTCCGAAGATGAACAGAGCTTTTATGGGTTTGGACGAAATTGGAAATCCTTCCATGTCATATCTTTCTATGATAAACAGAATAGACTGACTGACTGACTGACTGACAAACAGATAAAATGATAGGCTGGATCTTGATTCTATCCACTGGGAATTAATTAGATTGTGAAAAGAACTTAAATGGAGCAAACAAAGACTACTGTACAAAGACATTTTTTACAATAACATGCACTGATGAATCATTAAGAACATGACCATGTATATGTATCTAACAAAATACTTTAAGGTCAGTTTTGATTTCATGTTGGCTTAGGTGTAAAAGCTGCCAAAAGACACAAAGAAAGGATGTTTTGAGAAGGAATACACTGAAATCAGTGCCATTCATCAGGCCTCTGTATGCAGCCTTTTCTCTTTTTCATGTCTTGGTAACACAGCAGTGTGAAAAGGTGTTTGGGGCTGAAAATAAGCATAGCAGATATTTCTGACTCCAGCACACCAGCACCTCTTTGTTCCCTTTCTCTCCCTGATCCCAGACAAAAAAACAACAACACAGACGTGCGACGCACTGCACAATTTACACATCCACATCAGTGCACACAGCAGGGGCAAACACAGGCACACTGCTTAAGCAGGGCAGCACTTTTAACCCCTCAGGGTGTGTGCGTGTGTGTGTGTTTGTGGGGTAGAAGACACACATGATTACACAGATGTTCATCACATCACAAACAAACGTTACATTTATTTAGAGCAAGTGTGTGTGTGTGTGTGTGTGTGTGTGTGTGTTTGTGTGTGCGTGTTTTAAATGGGGGAAGGTTTCTTAAGCAGAGAGTTTTAACACCTTGCAATGCTGGGTTTACAGTCTACCACCTCATTACAAAAACAATCGCTGTCTCGACGCTCCACACTCCGCACCGACATACTGTGAAATTTTTAGCTCTTTCCTCACCTTCTTAAAATACTCAGAACATTTCATTTTTCAAACCATCCACACCTTTTAATGGAAGCTGACGTGCTACACCCTAGAGAACAGAGGTGAAACATCCAAAAACTCTCACATTCTCAGCTTCAGAAGATCCTTTTTTTTTTACTTTTTCTATCATCACAGGTAATAAATAGATGACTGGAGTCTTGCCCAGCATTGCTATAGAGGTTCCCATGGGGCTCTGAGTTTTCTTAATGTACTATAGGTGGTTGACAGGGTCTTCTGGGTGGTTGGTAGTTCGAAAGTGATGAATGCAATCTAATGTAGATCGTTTTTACAATTTATAACATAAAAACTCTTTTGATGTGAACATGCAGAGTTAAAATCTTTCATTTTGCATAAAAGATGAAAACTTAAATTAAACATTTAGTGTAATATTAAAAACATTAATAGACATTACTATGCATGCCTTCCCATCATGCACTTATAAATGATATAATAATCTACAGGATTTAAATATTCATTAACATCTTGAATAATTTATAATTGTTTATGAGAGTAATGTAAGATCATTCAGCAATGAGCACATGTTAAAGAAAGTGTGAAATTAAGTTGAACAGCATCTGTGATCTCTGTGTCATCTTGGTTTGTTACTGTCACATTCTATGTCATTATGGGATTCTCAAGGATTCTCCTTGGAGTAGTGCATCACTGGGCTCTTTTTGCAGTATGGACAGTATTATCTGTTGACTTAGAGGAGTGCATTAAATCCAAGATTTAGGGAAGTAGGTCTCTGTATCCCATGGTGGGCAAAGAATGCAGAATGTGGAAACACTGGTTGGATGCTCTCCACATGTCCACTGTCTGTTTGGAGACCGCTTGTCACTGACCTCTGGGTCAGAGCGTCTGGGGGGAAGGGGACAGTGGGTGTCAGAAATGCAACGGGTCACCCTTCCTGCAGGGGAAATCTGAAACACATGTCTCTTTAGGAGCTGGGGGTTAATTTCTTTATCTGTAGGTCTTTTGGTAGTTTTGCGATTTTTTTTCTAGGCACAGAAAGAGACAGTAGTGGCACAACAAAACAACTTGGTTGTACACTGGCTTCGATTATATTTCATAGATATCTTACTCTCAATTATTTATTTCACTACCCCGTACCTTTCCTCTCATCGACTAACTCCACAAGATGACATAGTTGTATTTTACTGCCAAAAGAATCCGACAGTAGCAAACCAAGACAAACAGAGATCACAGATGTTCAACTTAAGGCTGATTTATACTTCTGTTACAAGTTAAACAGGTCACGGGGAACTCCTATGAAGCTCAAGTAAGGACAGAACCTTCCCTGATACTCTAAGCATGGGAGAAAGGCGGTTAAAACTTCACACAGTCTGCTCATTAAGAGGACCTTCTGTTTAACTGAGTTTCCTCTGCCTGTTCATAAATCAACAAACACTCCACAAGCTGCAGCTGAAGCCTTAATACCCTGTGTGGTGAACAGGCATCTTAAATAGCCTATAAGACTCACACAAAACAGACCCCTGCAGTCACCTCCATTAATCTTTGAAATCGCATCTGCTCAGTGAAAAATATGTGCATACATGTTTCCAACGACGGGGTGTTGGTGCCCAACCTGGAACCAAGTCAAGTTTTCAAAGCAACAAATCAGTCTAGCAAGACTAATGCAATTTTATTTGCTATCACTTCTGACCGCTGCACTATAAGCAGGTTGTGGTATCATAAAGATTGTAATTAATTAAATTTGTAAAATTGATTAAATATGTTTTCAGAACTTATGAAAGAACCATTCCCATTTTATAAGGAAAAGTGCCATAGGATCTTCTGACATAAAGCCACTTAAATTGAGACTGAATGCTACTGGTCTTCAGTGCTTTGTTTTAAGCAGTAAGCTGGAATGTGTTGTTTAAGATCATAAATAGTACATGATATCAAACCTTTAATAATTAAATCCATCTGCTAAGGTGCTGGACTGTAAAATGATGTAACAATAGCATCAAATAGAGAAATTAGGAAGCCAAAACTAGCAAGACATATATGACATAGTTAGGAACAGCCTTTGGGTACGTTTTTGTTGCACGATATTTGCCCGTGGATGCGGAAATGCCTTGTGGACATGTTGCCCTCATTTCTGTAGAAGCGTTCGGTTCTGTCTGTCGTTTGGACTCGGCTTTGAATCCGACATGGCTTAGGGCAACACAATGCAGCTTTCATGTTTCCAATCACATCCTGGTTATGCAATCTGGCTCCATGGGACGTGTCGGAGAACGGGTGCACATAAAATGACAGCATGCTGACCGGACGGGCATAATGTTCTGGTTAGGGCAGCTCTTCCTGTCTGTGCTGGGCAGATTTCATGAGCTGATGGAAGCGGGATGCTGTTGTTAGCACTCCATTATGGAGAGATGATTGGTGAAACATCTGTTTCGTAAGGGAAAAAAAGACTTCTTCCAAAGTGGCTTTAAAGTTTTAAGCTGTGTGGTTTGGTAAGACAGCATAAAATCACACAACCCCTCTTAAGAAGTAAAATATGATCAGCCAAATCAAATCAAGAATCAGGCTTGATGGGCATGTGAAGAGAGAACAAAGGAACAAAGTCAGACACTGTCACCAGACAGTGAAAAGAACTTTAAAAAATTAAAATTATAGAAAAAATTAAGGTCTACAAGAATGAATATTGTAAACTGTGCCTGTCAACAACCTAAAAGCAAATTCAGTTTAAAGTAGGTCCAATTTATATTACATTATACAAATCTCAGTTATGGGAAAATAAAAGAGTATCCTCAAAAATCAAATATCACTTGACCCCATACATGACCAGGACCTACAGTTGCACACATCAAATCTAACTAAACATTTTAGATCTGAATATCTCTTATTTTCCAGTTCAAGACCTGTTTCAAAGTAAAATGCCATTTTTTCCCCTACAATAAAGTCAACAGACAAGATGTTCTTTAAAATGGGGCCCTAGGGTTAACTGCCCTCCATTAAGTTTTCACCTGACAGGAATGTCAGAGGTAAATTAGCTGTCTTCCCACACTGTGAAGATAGTTTTAGCTTCCAACAGCACTGACCTACTGGGCCTCAGAGCATAAAGTGTGGCGAAAAAGAGTAAGGTAGTCTGCCAAAGCTTTAAAGTGAGAAACTCCACTTCTGTACACTACAGTATATCTTTATTGACAGGTAAACTAAACACAATGATCGATGTCATTACTGATATCATTGTCTGTGGTTGCTTCTTTTGATATACTGTACGTTTCCTGTTAAGATATTAAACCAGTTTATTTATCTTCTTCTCAGTTTCCTATAATGATATTTGTGAGCCAAAAACACAAACCAAATGAATCCCAGGAACACAGCTCACTGATTTCAATCAATAGGTTGCCCCATAAATCCTATCTGGGCATTTATTTTCCCCCACAAAGTCATTTTTTACTCATATTCATTTAGTCAACATAATATCAATTTCACAAACCTGTCCCTTAAATTGAATAAATTATGCCTTTTGAGAGTCACATCTCACCTAGTGAGCAACAGTTCTATAAAACTATACCCATGGGGCCGAGCGTCATTGCTGAAGGGTATGTGTTTATTTTGCAAGACTAGTTTACCCACAGGCATCTCAGAGACGGCCTCCAATTAAACGTGAAATCTTAAACTAACTGTGTTTGTTTGTTGATTTTCTGCTCTGTACAAACCTAAGAAATCTTTTCGTATTTGCTTAATTGATTTCTGCAGCTTTTAAATCTTTAAACGAGTCCCTCTTTCTGTCAGTTTATTTTTGCTCTTTGAAGTTGGCATTTCAAAAGAGGGAGCTGCAAAGCAATATGCAAATGACAATCTAGGACTACGCCGTTGCCCCGAATGAAATCGACAGTAACACTGGAGAGATTTTCGACTGCATGCTTACATAATATTGATTTCCCATCACAGTTTATTGGCTCATGGACCTTCCAACACATGTTGATGTGTTTTCCTCATTAAAATTATCTGTCTCCTCTGACAACCGGAGCAGAACATATACAGCTTCATGCTTCCACTAGCTCCAAGAACACAAGCAAGAAACAGCTGGTGTCGGACGCCTGGAGACTACGGGACATGCAAGTGTGTGGCACAGGTGTTCCTCCAGTTGTGGGCTAAAAGCCTCGCAGGCCCAGGTGTTCATTCACAACATGCTGCATATTTGGGTCATAGTACTGGGACAGGGAGAAAGAGAGGAATACAGATCAGGATCATTCTTCGCCACCAGGTCTCAAGACCAAATGCAAGCCAAGCTTGAACATATTTAATGATCTAATTAGGTCTCTATGTACTTAAAGGCACAGTTCACCAAAAATGAACATTCTGTCATCATTTATCCATCTATCCTTCCTCCAAACCAACCACGTGTCCTTTGTACGGGTCACGGGTGTCATTATTTACTCACCCTAATTTATGTCCAAATCTGTATAAGGGGAACATTTTAATAGCTTAAATGTGAAAATGATGACACCTTTAACAATGTATACAATGGGACTTTTTCCTTTAGCTTGTGTTCTATAGGTGACATCAGATAGTTGCCAAGATTCAGCAGACGCAGGCAAACCGTAGAAAGAAGAGAGGGAGAGGTAGAGAGAGAGAGAGAGAGAGAGAGAGAGAGAGAGACAGATGCTCGCCACAAACAGAGTTCACATAATTACTGTGTGTCAGGGCTTTGGAGAGCTCTCATTTCCACCGTACAAAGAAAGAGAATACAGGAAGAAAACATGCTGATCCCACAAACTGTATCGAAATGCTTGGCACACAAACTGGTCGGTGGATAAAATTTTCATGTTAATGGCTCTAACTGTCAAATGACTTTAACAAAGTATCTGCACTACTTTCAAATCAACTTCATGCCATGGAATAACGAAGACTGTTTTTTCTAGACAGAGTGCAGGACTCAATGAGTCACCAACATTTTTCTCAGCTGAAACCCTCCCCCCTGACTTAAATTGTTAACTTGAAATATCCCCAATAAGTGTCATCATACATTCATATCATTATTGCAAATTACTTAAGCTAATTTAATCATTTAAATGATTTAAGAACTTAAGAATATAATAATTGTAATAATTTTATGTGATAATGCTCTATTTTAAAAACATTATTATTATTTATTTACTTTGGAATTTTATCAGTTAGTTTTTTAAATTTATTATTAAATTATTTTATATTACAAATCTCACAAACCACTAGTTGAGAAACCTTGGTCTAGAGGTGGCAAAAGGTGGCAAAAAACAAGCTACAGTCTTCTCAGGTGGACAATCACAGTGGCAAACATCCCGCCTTATATTTCCAAGGGCTATTACACAATGATAAGCACTGTGCGATTCTTTCCAGTGGCTGCACTTTCCACACAAAAGGGAACAGTTCGTCCTCATTGATCTCTTAATGGAAGCGTGTTCAGCTAGATTGAAAGACGAATCAAAACCACTCATTGGCAGAATGGGATTTTTTTTTTTATCTCTTAGTTTTTTCCCCCCAGCTTACTGATATCAGTTCAATCAGCCGAAACTCTGATCATCAACTTTGATAAATAAATTTGTGACTGAAATCCCACAGTGGAAGGTTTAAATTGAATGCACTTCAAGAGCAATTTCGTTTGCCGTGAAAGTGAGGGATTTCCAAAAGGGAGGGAGGAAAGAGGAGTGACAGCATTCTTCTCCAGGAATTAAAATAAATCCAAGCCAGCGTGACCAATTTAACAATTAAGATCAAAAACCGAGGCTGAAATGGGAGCCCTGTGTGGCTGAGGCTTGGTGCAGTTTACCACGGGGCGAGAGGACGGGGGGTTCTGATGACCTTGCCCTAATTCATCGTTAAAAAACACCATGGCTCTGGGCCACTCTACATATCCTGTCAATAAACTATTATAGCACAATGGACAGGCGGCCTGCCATGCTGGCACAAAGTACAATTAACTCTGAGGACAGGGTATGAACAGAGAGATCAAAACAGGAACAAACAGCTGAGAAAATGAGTAATACACTACGTATACTAGGGAGAGACAGAAAAAGTAGTAGTTTGAAAGAATATCCATCATCTAGGATTCCAAATCTAGATATTTACCATGGATTTACTAAATGCATAATTAATTCATAAATCCATTTATTTAAAAAAAAAAAGTTTAATTTATTTTTTATTCATTTACTTATTCTCTGTTACTATAATGTAAACTGACTTGTAGCATAAAATATTCTTCTGTCCTCCAGTAGCAGATTTTCTCACATGCCAAAAACCACATAAACAGCAATGAGTACTCAAAAGTACTCAAGGTACACACAAATCTTTTTTTCTCACCAGCCTTGTCCGGCCTTCAGTAACAATGATTCAAACTGACCCAGACAGCTCTCCAGGGCTTCATTTACAACCAAAAAATATCATTCTGTAAAGCTTTGGCTTCCTCACAATAGTATATCCTGCAGCGGTCTCTGAACTTCTCTGAATGCGTACACACACACACACTCACAACAGCATGAATTTAAGGGCACAATTAAAATCACTTTGACTTAAACAGCCGCCCATCACCCCACGCACAACGTGTGATCTTCAGAATAACTCAGCGCAGGGTGAAATCTCCTGTGCACATTGCTATAATAGTCCTTCTCTAGAGCAGGGGATCATGGTCAGGTCCTTAGGCTAACCACAGCAGATGGGGAAAGGACTAATTGTACAAAGCAAACGAACGGGTGAGAAACGGGTGGTCTGGGATGCCTCTGAGCACTTGAATTCCTTCTGCTGGTTGAATGTGTCACTGAAGGGCACGGGGACAAGAAGATTCCAGAAAACAACTTTCTTCAGAATTACAATCTAAAGACAGGGGATTGCTGAAATATTTAAAGAGTTATATTTAGTTAAAAGGTGTTTGGCAGGGGATTAGAGTAGGTCATTTTTTTCTTGTAGATTTATTGTCAGTGCATAAGCAATGAAGTGGTAATTAATGGACAACTACAGATAAACAAACCTCCTCACACTGACAGCACGCCTAAGTGAGCATCTCTTCAGATGACTAATGAGTGACATCCCTAATCACCTGCCCAGGGCAGCCATCAAAACCCTCTGCAACATTCCTATTTCTCATTCTACAGTAAATCTCACATATAATAACAACACCCTATCATTTATTGTTCCGATATGGTGTCATGGGCTTAGGGCTAAGGTTAAGTGCTTTGCAATGGTGATGGTTCATGGCTCAGTTCTTGTAAAGACAGAGGTAACAATCTGCCAGTTATCAGCCATCTCTTGTTTACACTACGCTTCAAGATTTACAATAGAGTGTATACTTGATGCATTAAAAATGAATTTATCTTATGTGTTGTCACATGTCCATATATTCACTATATTTTTACATTTTGTGTTACACGACTGTTCAAAAGTGTGGGAACAGTAGGACCCCCCCCCCCCCCTTTTTTTTTAAAGGAATGAACACTTTTATTTAGTAATCTTATTAAATTACATTCAGCACTGATAATAAGAATATTTCTTGAGCATCAAACTAGCAAGGATCATGAAACACTGAGTACTGGAGTAATGATGAATATTTAGCTTTGCCATTACAGGAATAATAGACATCTATTTACATAAAGTATGTATTTTTCCACTTTAGGTGTCAGCGAACTTAACAGTAGTAGACAGGCCTCTTTTCTGACCTGGGTTTGCACAGAGCTCAAGCTTGGCTGGTGTGTTATAAAATAGGCAATCCTTAGAACAAATCAAGTGCATGTGGGAGACAAAAGGGCAAACTGTCCCTAATCACAACTAAAGTACACTCAACCTTTCTGAGCCCGAAGGGAGAAGAAGGACGATTGGAATATAATGGGTCTTGAGGCAAAAGGAAGCCACTAAACTCCACTGTCTCAGAGCTGTGAATATCACAGTGAAGCACACAAGGTCACCAATCTATGCCCTTGCACTTTGCTGCCCCCTTTTTGATTCGCTTTTATTGACATGAATGAGGTGACTGAGGGTAACAATGTCCAATGGAAGCCGGATGGAAACTCCACGGTTAATGTTTGAGGTTCATTTATAATTCATAGCCATTATTAACCAGCATTTAAAATGACA